>NC_050443.1:150494330-150572745 GCF_903995425.1 Onychomys torridus | reverse complement strand
AGTGGAAGTCTCTCCCCTTTGCAGACAGAAGAAGTGGGTTAAGCACTTTCCTCCTCCTACACTAACGGTAGAACTCTTTGAGTTGGCTCTGCTGCTATGCCCAGATAGAATCTGAGTGAAGGGGAGTCACCCTCCAAAATTAAGGCAATTGTTAGTAAATGGCAGAGCTGGGTTATGAAAAACTGCATTCTTCAAAGAGACATTAATCCTAGCCCCTTTATCTGAGACAGCATCTCATGTAGCCTGTGCAGGTCACAAAGTTACTGTATAGCTAAGGATAGCTTTGAATTTACAGTTTTTCTGCCTCTACATCCTGAGTACCAGGCTTACTTGTGGTTTATGTGGTGCTAGGGATTGAACACAGGGATTTCTGTATACTCTGCAAGTACTCTATTCAACTAAGAAAGACATCGTTCTTTTAGAGAGAAAATTGTCCCTATCATCGACTTTCTTTAAGGTATTTGCTAGCGCTTGCAAACAACACAAGTAAAGGAGTCACAGTTCATATGCTCTATATGGCCACCATTTAGTTGCGTCTTAGGGGAAAAGACTGCAACAGAAACATATAGGTAACCATGAATCACCGGAGTACAGTTCTGTAGTACTTACGTATTTCCATATAATATTTTATCCAAAATACAGTGGCCTAAATCAATAAATATTTAGTATCTTACTTGCTCTGTGGAACTGGAATTCAGGACTAGTTTAGCTATGTGGTTCTGGGTTGGGGTCTCTTGCAGTCATGAGGATGGCAAAGAACAGATCCATGAAGCCTTGTCTGAGGTGGCAAGATCCACATGCAAGGTGGTTCACTAATGTGCTTGTTGGCAGGAAGCTTCAGGTCTCCATTCCAATCCTCATGAATTCTTACAGTGATTTTCTGACCCATTTTCAACAGTTACACACAGTTACCCTGTCCTGCTCATTAAGCAAGTCCATCCACATTTAGGGTAGGAAAATTAATCTGTAGTACTAAGTTTTGTTTTGTTGTGAGGCAGGATCTCACTATATTGTTTAAGACTATCCCACTCATACTTGCTCCAGACTCCCATGTTCTGGAATTATAGACTCTTGCCACCATGCTCAGATAGGCTTCACTTTTTTTTTTTTTTTTTTTTTGGTTTTTCGAGACAGGGCTTCCCTGTGTAGTTTTGCGCCTTTCCTGGATTTCACTCTGTAGCCCAGGCTGGCCTCGAACTCACAGAGATCCGCCTGCCTCTGCCTCCCGAGTGCTGGGATTAAAGGTGTGCGCCACCACCGCCCAGCCTAGGCTTCACTTTTTAAAGGAAGGAATACAAAAGAATTTATGGATGTGCAGTCCTTCCAGACTATCACAAGGAGACAAGGAAATACAGAAAATGAGAATCAGGAAAGCATTTTCATCATAAAAATAATATTTGAGTGTGCAGAATTCTAAATGATTAAAGTGTAGAGGAAACGTGCTGGTTAGATTTTTGTCAGTTGGACACAAGCTTGGGTTTTCTGGAAAGAGGGGCCCTGAATTTAGAAATTGTCTCCATCTGATTGGTCCTCAAGTTTGTGAGAGCATTTTCTAGATTAATGATGGATGTAGGTGGGGGACAGCCCACTGTGGACAGTACCATCCCCAGGCAGATGGTCCCGGCTTATATAAGAAAGCAGGTCAAGAAAGCTGTAGGGAAGGGGAAGCAAGCCAGTAAGCAGTGTTCCTCCATGGCCTCTTCTTCTGTTCCTGTCTACAGGTCTATGGGTTTCTGCCTTGAGTTCTTCCTCTAACTTCCCTTTATAATAGAGTGAGGCTTTAAGCAAAAAATAAACCATTTCCTCCACAAGTTGCTTTTGGTCATGGTGTTTCATCACAGCAACAGAGGATGACCTAGAGTAGGGAGAGACCAAATGTAAGGGACAGAAGAAACCAAGAGTTGTAAAGGAGGGTATAGTCTTTTGGAGGGAACAGAAGAAATCCATAGAAAATATGGAGTCATGTATGTACCTAGATGGTGCATCAGTCTTAACTTTAGAGAGCCTGGGATGCTAAATTGAGTTTAATTATGCAGGTAATGTTGAATCTTAGAAAATGTTTGGGTGGAGTAATGTCAACACAGTTTCACATAGGATGTTTAATTAGACAACAATGCTTCTTTTGGATTGGAATAAAGTGGAACAGGGGGGATTTCACGGATTAGTAGATTCTTTATCATGGAGACTCAATTGGTGAAAGTGGGAAAATAATAGTTATAATGAGTATGTCAAACATAATTTTTTTAAAATTCATTTTATTTACCAACCACAGTTCCCCCTCCCCCTCCCCCCCACCTTCCCCAACTCACCCCCCCATCTACTCCTCAGAAAGGGTAAGGCCTCCCATGGAGTCAACAAGACCTGGCTCAGCTGAGGCAAGACCAAGCTCCTCCTGACACACACACATACACACACACACACACACACACACACACACACACACACACACACACACATCAATGCTGAGAAAGGCATCCCACCATATCAAATGGGCTTCAAAAAGCCAGCTCATGCACCAAGGATAGATCCTGGTCCCACAAACAGATCAGGCTACAAAACTGTCATCCACATGCAGATGTAACACAAATTCTAATACGTCTTTTAATAAAAAAAAATCCTGGAGCCAGATATTGAGGTAAATGCAGAAAGATCAGAGACACAAAGGAACAAGCCACTGCCACGTCTTACCTCAGGACACCTCAACATGAAAATGCTTCAGTTCTGTCTGCTCATACCTTCTATACCTTTCTCTACCCCAGCCATCACTTCCTTCTTAATTCCTGGGATTAAAGGCATGTGTACTTCCCAAGCAAGGGCATGAGATCTCAAGTACTGGGATAAAGGTGTGTGCCACCACTGCCTGGCTCTGTTTTCTCTCCTAGACTGAGTCAATCTCATGTAGTCCAAGGTGGACTTTGAACTCACAGAGCCTCCGGAGAAGTAGGATTAAGGGTGTGTGCCACCACTGCCTGGCATCTATGCTTAATCTAGTGGCTTGTTCTGTCCTCTGATCTTCAGGCAAATTTTATTAGGGTACACAATATATCACCACATGCAGAGGTCCTGGTTCGGTCCCATGCAGACTCCTCAGCTGTTGATCTGGTCAGAGTGTCTGTGTGCTCCCACAAGTTCAGGTCCATCTGTCTCTGTGGGTTTCCCTGTCATGATCTTGACCGTCCCTGCCTTGCTTCTATAATCCCTCTTCCTTCTCTCGAATGGACTCCCATAGCTCGGCCTGGTGCTTGGATGTAGGGTCTCTGCATCTGCTTCCATCAGTTACTGGATGAAGATTCTATGATGATAGTTAGGGTAGTCACTGATCTGATTGCAGGGGAAGGCCAGCAACAGTGGAGAGGGTGCCTGAACTGGCCTTCCCCTGTAAACAGAAATGTTTAATGTTATGGGGTTTTAGAAGGTGTTAGATGGCTGAAAGGAAAGTTAGGGCTTTGGGAGGGGTTGTCAGCCTCTTCCTGGTAATTTCCTCTGTATCATATGAAACTGGTTTTAATCCAGTGGGATGACTATGAGACTACAAGGTGGTGGAATGTGAAGATAAATACCGTGCCATGTGGAAATAAACAGAATAACACAGCCTAGTACTCATGGTGAGTCAGGTACTGTTCAGAATAATCCATAGGTATGAGCAATGCTCCAACTCTTTGAAGGAGGTGTTATTACCATGGAAAGAGAAAGACAGAGAAATCAAGTTGCAGAGGATAAAGTAACTTATCCAAGGTTATGTGCCGAGGAATTGTCAGATCTAGGATCCAAACTTAGGCATCCCATGCCACAGGCCATGCTCATTACTACTGCACCACACTGCTTTTCTGAGGAGTCAAAGATGTCTATGATTGACAATGGCAGAGTCCTGAGCTAAAGGCAGATGCTGGAGATGGAGAGAGGAATACAGAGAGGTGATGGCTGGGATTCTAGATGCTCTTAGGTCGATAGTGGCCTTGATTTAACCACCTCTTTCTATTTTTCCTCCCTCTGTAACCTGAGGCCCAGGGGGAAAGGCCTTTATACCAATCCACTTAGTTTTCATAAGTCAGTCCAAGGAAAGGAAGAAGGAAAATAAAAAACAGCTAAGTACATGCATTAAGCATATTTACGACGTGGGGTTTTAGGTCAGGTCTCCTTCTCAGCTCTAAGACTGATGACATTTCCAGCATGGATTGGAGAGAGGGACAAGCTGTAAGCAGTGAGGTGGGGCAGGAAAACAGAATGCCCTTCTCCCTCTTTTGATGGTGTTCCCAAGAGTATTAGCAGCAGGGCAGAAGAGAAAGGGGGGCAAAGAGCCGAGCAACAGACTGAACTGTAATTGCTTTGTTCTGGGCAAACACAGCCTTCCTTTCTTGAAAGTGGAACACAGTGGTCTGCAGCAGTTATTTGCAGGCATGGCTGGCGTGTCAAGATTTAATTTTGTTTCCTTTAAATCTCTCTCAGAGGCTGTGGTTTAAGATATCTGTGAGCTGTTTGTTGTTCTAAAATTCTAAGTTTCACAATTACTATCTTTCTTAAGAAATGTGTTTAATTCTAAAAATTCTAAGTTAGAGTTTATTGGGGATGACATGAATGGGGTGGGGAGCTTTAACTTGACCTTCACTCTTGGTCTTCTCCCACTTTCTTGTCCTCGTGGAGAACTGTGAGAATATTGGCCTTCGCCTTTCATTCAGCTCTGTGGTGGTCAGTTATGGATCATCTTCCCTTCTGATAAATTTTTCTTCTCAATGAGTGTGGTAGTCACTAGGGGAGTGTGGGTGTGTGTGAGAGGGATGAGGCCTCGGGACTAGAGTTAAAGTCAAACAAAAGAGTCATAGAGACTCACTGGAATGGAGCTGAAGGCTGCTTGGTCAGAGGGATGTTAGTTCTGACTTGTCATTCTCTTTCCACAGTACTGCTTATGTGAACTCAGCATATTAGTTAGCTTCTGTAGAGGAATAGAACTGACATGACAGAAAATATTTTTGAAAGTGCATTTTATTAAATCACTTTTCTTTGAAATAGTAACAACAGTTGTCTCACAGTCCAGAATCTGGTGATCACTGGGTCCCTGAGGCAGGGAGCATCAGCAGTGGGAGTAGTCAGTCCCACAATAGCTGTCTCAGACTAGAGAGACTGAGATCTTGGTAGTTTCTGGGCGTCTCTGCAGTTGCTATCTGTTACTGAAGTCCTGTAGGGTTCTGGAAGAGCCACTGGTCCTCAGTCAATGATGGAAGCCCTGGAACACTGGTTCTAACATCAACAGGAATCTGTAGCAGCAGCAGCAACAGGGTAAATTCATTAAGCAATTTGAGGAAACAGTGAAAAAAATTTTCCTTGTCTGGGCTGCTAACCAAAGGCTCTGCTCACATTTGGTGTAGGTCTTCCCAGATAAATTAAGTTAAGACAATTCCTCAATTGAGACTCCCTCAGGTAATTATTGCTGCTGCTGCTTCTTCTTCTTCTTCTTCTTCTTCTTCTTCTTCTTCTTCTTCTTCTTCTTCTTCTTCTTCTTCTTCTTCTTCTCCTCCTCCTCCTCCTCCTCCTCCTCCTCCTCCTCCTCCTCCTCCTCCTTCCTCCTCCTTTAGATTTATTTATTTTATTTCATATGAATGAGTGTTTGCCTATATGTACATAAGTGTAAAGTTACAGAGGCCAGAAGAGGGCATAAGCTCTCCTGGAACTGGAGTTATAGACAGTTATGAGCAACCATGTAGGTGCTGGGAACTGAACCAGGGTCCTCCACAAAAGTAGCAAGTGCTCTTAACCACTGTGTCATCTTTCCTGCCCCTTATTCAGGCAATTATAATTTGTGGCAAGTTGACATTAAAAACAGCCATCACACATAGTAACTTTGGGAGCATGGATAGGTTAATGAGGCAGAATACTTCACATGGTCTTCTGTTTTGCTTTAATGACCACAAAATTGGGGCAAGATAGACTGAGAGAACTCTTTAGTTAAGGAAGAAGAGGAAGAAATTGATATGTCTGCATGGTAAATACATCGTAGCACATAAGCTCCTACCCTGTTGGACCAGTGGTGTGCTAAAACTGGGCTGCACAGGCTCATGGGAGACACTGCTGATGCTTGCTTTGTGATTAATACTTTAAAAAATTTATTATTCTCTCTTCAACATTTTTTATCACTACTTGACCAATTAATGATTTTTCCCCCAGCCCAATGGCAGTTTCCCCTCCCTCCCTGCTCCCTCTCAGTCCCTCCCCCACAATTTCCAGCCAGTCGCTCCTCCTCCCTTTCCTTCAGAAAAGTTCAGGCCTTGCATGGATATCAGCAGCAAGTCTAGGCATCTCATCTTCTATTAAGGCTGGATGAGGCAACCCAGCAGTGACTGACACCTTTGTGATATCATTCTAATGCCACAGAGAAGCAACAGTAACAGCAAATGTCAGATTGGAGGTGATTAAACAGAATCATGATTAGCTACTCAGCAACATTACTGTTTTTCTTTCTTTCTTTTCGTGTATATGTGTGTGTGTGTGTGTGTGTGTGTGTGTGTGTGTGTGTGTGTTTATTGACTGACTAATGTAATGAACATTTACTAAAGTTCTTTTAACTAGTGTTGAACAATGAAATTTAAAAATCTAGTGGCTCCAAGCAGAACTGATCTGGTATGATTGTGGTGAATTTCTGTGTGTTTAAAAGCCCTGAATGGCAAGGCTACACACTCATGGGTCTAGCATGCTAGTGCTGACAGGATGGGTCCTTCCTATGCTGGTCCTCCACCAGATTCCTGGAGTGACCCCACACACAGTACATGGTTTCCTGTAGACCAACAAGTACAACAGTCTGTGACAGAGAGCAGAGGATTCTTTGTCCTGCAAAGTGAGGCTGAGGCCTTTGCAGAGTCTGTTCCCTGTGTCTGGGATGCTTTTCCTGGAGGTAGCATAAGCAGTTTCTTTTCTTTCCTTTGAACACCTGCCAAACAGAGGCTCTCTTTAGGAAGACCTTTCTTTACTGCTATTCACCATTTTTCTTACCCTGGAATGTTTTCCAGCATAGAGTTTATCACTATGTGGTCTAACAGTACCTAATTATTTTTGTATTTCTCTTTCCTTATAATAAAACACCTTCGAGGATCAAACACACTATATTTCTGTCTGTGAGAAATATTAGATTTTGAATTGAAAGAGGAATAGATAAGAGTTCTGGTTAGAGAGACTTGGACCTGGAGTTTGGTCTCTGCTACGCCTTAGATTAGCAGGGAAAATTAACTTTTGTATATCAGTGTTCTTAGTTGTAAAACGAGGTTAATAATAACTACTTTGGGGGTTGCTACGGATATTATTAAATAATACAGTGTACATAAAATATCTAGCCAATGTTATGCTAGCATATAGCAAGGCCCTACAAAATGTTAATGTCTGCTGGCATCATTGCAATTGTTACTATGAAGAGCAGCTTGGAGGGAGGGGCCATCAGAAAGGGAAGTGGGCCGGCCAGACCAGTGCTTGAGCTCTTCAGAACCCTCTTTCCTGCTGAGATGCCATAGGATTCTTTTTATTTCTATATTTTTCTTCCCTTCAAGGTCCTGAAGAGACTACAGAGTAAATATGGCTCCCTGTATCGAAGAGACAATGTCATCCTGAGTGGCATTCACACACACTCAGGTCCAGCGGGATTTTTCCAATACACACTCTATATACTAGCCAGTGAAGGGTTCAGCAATCGAACCTTTCAGTACCTGGTGTCTGGCATCGTGAAGGTAGGTGGAGAGCACCCTGGTAGCTGCAGATTACCATTCTCAGGGATGCTTCAGGACTGGTTTAGTGTGAGACAGAGAAGTTCCCTAGAGGACTGGGGTCTGAGTTCAGCTTTGGTACATACCTTTCTTTCTCTTTCCCAATGTTACCAGAGGCCAGTCTTTATAGCTCAGAAACCAATACTCAGGAAATGATAGATAGCTGGAGAGGGGGATGCTACAGTCTCCTCCCCAAAAGGAGAGAGAACACCTTAAGTACTCAGCTGTGGCAGGGTTTTTATAGGGAGGAAAAGGAGGCACTGTAGGATGGGGGGCCAATATACAGGAAGGCCACAGGCTAAGTTAGTTGAGTCTTTGCCATCCAGGTATCCCTTGTTGGCTAGAGAATCTGCTGCAGATCTTCACCTCCAGGGATTAGTTGCAAATACATTACTTTTCTATAAGGTAAACAGCATAGTAAGTTTCATGATTCATGTTAGTACACAGAATTAACAACAACAACAACAAGGGAGGGTTATCTGAAGGCCATTGGGTATCCTATTGATTCAAAGAAATATCCTTTAGCAGTTAATTTCTTAAGACTTTAGGTGTGGCTTTTCAGCCACTGATTAGCACTCACTGGTCCTTTTCTCTCCCTCTTTCCTTTTTCTCTCCCTCTCTTTGCTTCCTCCCATCCTTCATCAGTCCCTCCTCTCAATTCTCCTCCAATCCCTGACTTCAGCTCTTTACTCCTCTCTAGCTGTCTCCTAGCTTGTGATCATTTCTTGTGTGAGATTCTTGTCAGTGTTTTCGTTCTTTTTTTATTTTATCGCCTTTCAGGGTTAGTCCTTCTATATTTTTTCCCCCCACAAAATCAACCCCACATGCAGAGATTCAGCTGACAAAGTCAGGCTTTTCTTTACAATATTTTCATACTGTGTTTAGCAATGTATTAAAAATTTATGAAATAAATGTCATGGTTTATAAGGAATACTAATTATAAAAGAATTCAGTGAAGTAGATTGGAAAATACATACTATACACCTTAGTGGGAGTATAGTTTGTTTTGTGAACTTTTGTTTTAGTATGTGTGAGTTAATATATACTAAATTGTAATAAAAAGTCTACTTCACTGTGGCTCCCAGTTAAAAATGACTGAAAACAAAGAGGACCATGGGTTGAGGGGAAAGTTGAATACTTGTATGATAATTTTTCCCAAAGTAGTAGGAGTCAAGTCTCCCATTTTGGCCCTAAAATAGAATTTTTTTGTGTGACCCAGCAGTCCACAGAGCCCATCTCTTATGGGGTGTGGTTTTAAGTACCAAGCATCCTTTCCATAGCATATTTCCCTTATTTCAACCTTAAAGGCCATTTCTGCTTACCTCCAGAATGATATTGCAATTCTCTAGTTTTTAACTGTAGTCGGGGCACATTAGAAATGATGGAGATTGTGCCAGTGAGGTCTTCTGGTTGTATTGCTCATCATCTCCACAAAGGTGCATGAACTTGCAATTCTTCATTTATATATCTGAACTTTCAGAGCATTGAGATCGCACACACAAATCTTAAACCAGGGAAAATCTTTATCAACAAAGGAGAAGTTGCTGGTGTGCAGATCAACAGGAGTCCCTCTTCTTACCTTCAGAACCCAGCATCAGAGAGAGCAAGGTGAGTGGGAATTCTCACGATAGTGTGGCTGTGTCTTCTTCACTGAACAGCAACAAAATCTAAGGTCCGAGTTGGTAAGTTGTGGGGTGTAGTGGGATCCCAGGAGAGTATTAGAGAAAACAACTTTAACATGTTTGTCTCAGGCAAGAAGAAACAAGAAATGAGTGTAGAGACAGACATCAATTCTTTTCACCATCTCTGCACGCTGTTGTCTGTGAGAAACCCTGTGGAGGCTTGAATGACGGTGGGCCCTGCAGAGACCTGTTATTTTCTACTGTGTAGCCTTGCAAGACTTCTCACCTCAGTTTGTTGGGTCTCAGTTTCTCTGCCTATAAAATGGAGACTTCAACATGCAAAGCCCATCATTTAATGAACAGGGTTTATTCTATTTTATTTTATTATCTGTTGTTCAGAAGCATCATCTTAGTCTACCTGAGCTGAGCAAGGAAGGAAGAGAGAGAATTTGGGGAAAGAGCCAGATATAACATAATCATTACTAAATGGAGCAGCCAATGGACATTAGGCTCTGTGTTTTTTAGAGTGATGAGCCAGGCTTATGAATGATAGAAGACATACATGGATACTGTGGCAGCTTACGGTGACATCTCACTTCTAACTCAACTGCTTCACAGCTTATATTTGTGTAATTTCCAAAGCTACTTGTTTTTAGAAGTTATAATCTGATTTCCCTTGAAAAGTTGGAGAATTCTGAAGTTTCAGGTCTTGACTGACCTTGGTTTGCCATCTCTATGTCCTTCTGAAGAGAGTTGATTGAAAGTTGATATTAGTGGACATTTCAAACACAAATCCTGTTTGTAAAAAACACATCCATGTTATAAAGCATTGTGCGTATGGTATGAAGAGGTATTTTATCTTCAGTTAGTTAATCTAGTGTCCTTCCCACTGATCATAATTGTAAACTACTTATTTATCTGAGGAATGAGGTACCAGCTGCAGTGTAAGGCTGCTCTCTTTGCTGTGGAGTCACTAAGAAGCACTACATTTTATTGATTTATTAGCGCGCATGCGCGTGCATACACACATGTGCATATGTGTGCTGAGAGCACTCATGTCACAGCACATATGTGGCAGCCAGAGCACAACTTCTGGGAGCTGGGTCTCTCCTTTTCCCTTTATGAATTCAGGAGATCAAACTCAGGTCTCCAGGCTTGCCTGGCTAGCGCCTTTATCCACAGAGCCATCTCAACCCACCCCTATTTTGTTAGTTTTTGTGTCTGCTTCTATTGTTGGTATTCTATGGACAGATAGTGTCAGCCAGTCTCTAACATAAACTGACCAAGTGTCTTTATTTTGCTGACAGGTATTCTTCAAACACAGACACAGAAATGTTAGTCTTGAAAATGGTGGATTTGAATGGAGAAGACTTGGGCCTTATCAGGTAATCCATCCTCTTCCCTCCCTCCCTCTCCTTCCCTCCGCCTATATTAGTGTCTTTCCATAATTACAGAGAGAATAAAAAGAGACTAGATGAGTGGCATCAAGTGCTGAGAATTAGTTTTGTGTGGTTAGAAGTTCAGCCTTGACATCAGGCACAGCTGGATTCAGCCATGAGACCTTGGACATGGTTCTTAGCCTCTAAGGGCTGAGCACATCACTTGTAAATTAATCAATAGAAGGATGACTCGAGTGAGGGATTTTGGTGGTTATCTCAGCAAATGTGCACCTGTCTCATGATAGAAAGACCAGTAAAGTTGTTTTGTTTTGGTTTTCATGGTGCTAGGGATGGAGCCTGGGGTCTTATGCATATTAGGCTTATACTTCTACCAAGCAGCATGCCAACCCTTAAGGTTTTGAGACAGGATCCTAATATATCGCTCGGGTTGGCTTGAACTTGCTGTGTAGCCCAGGTTGGCCATGAACTAGCCATCCTCTTGCCTCAGCCTACTCAGTGCTGGTGTGTGCTGTCATGGCTAGCAAGGTAGTAAATGTTATTGTTTATCTAAAATGTGAAGTTCTGTGATACATTTTCCTAAAAAAATTAAGTTTAATGCAGGACAATGCCCACTAGGGATAGAAACTGAGCTGATATCACCCAAGGCTGGAGAAGAGGCAAAATTGCAGCTTAGCCCAGATTTTGACACAAGTTTTGTGATAGGGACATCATGCAGGAAAGCATACCTACCTAGTTTTCTTCAAAGAGAAGGCATTTGTCTTCATATGCCATTCCGCTCACTGCAATTGAACTGATCTAGGAATTGAGTAGATGGTCTAGCATTGGTCTAGACACTTTGACCTTTGGATTTATAAAAATACCCTCAGAAAGTTTCTGAGAATGCTCGGTACTACAGTCTTGGGTTACCTCGGGCCTCATCTATGTGACTTTAGAGATCCATTATGTGACTGTTTTCTCTCAAGCATACTATAGGCTAATGTGAGTCCTTTAATAAACTCAACAGGAGGTAAAGTAGACAAACGACCATAAGATAAAGATGATCAGAACTGTTGTGTTCATTAATGAATGAATAAATAAATAAATTGTGTTCATTAATACTGCAAGGCATTGGGAAATATGGCACTGAGTGATCTCAAGAGCACTTCTTGAACTTAACTAGGAAGGAGTCAAGGATTTCTCAGGGAGACTTGAAGAACAGTGAGTTGTGTTAGCATATGTGTCTAGGACACAGTGTGGGAGGGAAGTGAGCTTCAAACTCTAGTTGAAGAGCATGTTGGTATGAACTGTTTAGGAGAGGATGGGCACAAGAATATGCACCTCTAATTACTTTTACAGAGTAACCCACAATTGGTGGGCAGAGAGCCTTGCCTTTACTCTTCCTGTTTAGAACGTAGCTGAATGATTGAAGTCATTTTCAACTTTCTCTTACTAGTTCTGATCATTCAGCAATGGCACCAGGCAACTAAAGCAGCTAGCTTTGGGGCCAAGATGAGCTGTGCTGCTTTATACATCACTCTATTGCAGATCTGGAAGTTCAGGGTCAACTGTCAAGATCTTAGCAAAGCTTCTCCATCTGCTATCCTTGACATCCTGCAGTAACTTACCATTGTTTCTATGCTACTATATGCTCTTCTTGATGTAACTGTTCCTGCCCCATAGTGATAACTGTCCTTTGAGTGTGTTAAAAATGATCAAAAACATGATCCTAGACATAGCCACTCTTCCCATAGGACCTGCAGCCCACTGATGGGAACAGAAGGCCTTTAAGTAGCATAAAATACACATAAAATGATTGGGCTAAAATGCTAGTAGCTATGTAATTAAATTATAACTGGCTCCCATGTTTAGAAAGGAATCAGTATGGGGCATTCTTAAAGGAATTTGACCCTGTCAGAAAGCTCGGAGAACATTTCCCTGGGGAAGTACCAGCGGAACTAAAAACTGAAGACTGTTAACTGGCAAAATAGAGGATGAGAGTGATATTCAGTGTGCGTGCATGTTGTCCCATTGGAACAACTGATAGGCTATCTGGGTGTCCAGAGACCAGAGGACAAAGGGACAGGGTGTGTGAGACAGAGTCACAGATTAGCTACAAAGCAAAGATTTTTTTTTTATCTTGGCCAGTGTGGTAATGCATATATCTCATCCCAGCACTCAGGAAGCAGTCCAAAGTTTCAGCCTGGTCTACATATTGAGACCTTGTCTCTAAAAGCCAAACTAAAATCAAAACCAAAATAAAAGAGCAACAAAACCAGGAGACATTTGGGGTTAAGACCAAGAGAATAGAAAATCATTAAAGCATTTGAATCTGAGGTCGGGGACTGTTGAAGGGTTAGGAAGAGTAGGGACCTGAGCAAGGAAACAAAGTTGTATAAGTCAAACTAGTCCACAAGCCACACAAAATTCCCCAGCTGTTAGCCTCCATTGCTCTGGCTGATCCGTGTAATATTTCTGTTCCCGCCCCCGCCCCAAGCAAAAGCACTAAGTGATTTTCCTCCAGACAGAGAGAGCATGTTTGGGGTGTTCTGAACCATGAATTAAAATACAAACTGTGCAGCACATGTGAAATCTACTCGACAGATTCTGGAAGTCAGCTCTGTCAGTCTATCATTCAGGGCAGGAAATACGACTGAGAGAAAGCCTGATGTCAGAGGTATAAGCGAAGAAAGGAAAACCATGTTTTTTCTTTTTTTTTTTCAAACAAAATAAAAGGGGATAGCCTGAGTGCCAGTTCTGGAGAGTGACAGGACCAACCCTTCCTGCCACACAGCGGCCCCTTTGAGCCAACTTGGACTTCTTCCCTCAGGCATGATACAAGGGAGCAAGCTGAGCTTGCCTTCTTTCCTTTGCCACGGTAGAATGAATTCTCCTCCCTCCCCCTCCCTCCCTCCCTCCCTCCTAATCCCTCCCTCCCTAATGCCCCCATCCTTCCCTAGCCCCTCCCCTTTCTTTAGCCCCTTTTCTTTCCTATCTCTTCCTTCCTTCCTGTGAATGGCTGCTCCTTGCCTTCTATTTTGTATTTTGCAAATCCTTTAGTTCTTACAAAAAGGGACCCAGTAAGGAACATTTTAGAAACAAGAGTATGAAAGTGTGAAAACCCTTGGAATAATTTGTGTTAGAGCCTTGCAAAGTCCAGTGTGTGGAAATGCCCAAATGATGTGGCCTTATAGGACTCAGAGACAAGGCGTGTTTGTGTAAATCTTGACTGTGTGAATTACATATGGCCTTCTATGGCTGTGACTGTGTAAGTCACAGTGCTTAACTGTTCTCAGTGGCTCCCTCTTTTATACACTGTCTCTTTCCTGCTCTGTTCACTTGATGGCACTCAAATAGCGAATGCTAAAATTTCAGCGGTGTGTTTTTCAAGAAACCATTTTTAAAATAATGAAACAGGGTCCCATGTGTCTCTCTGTCCTCAAACACATGATGCTCCTGGCTCAGGTTCCCCAGTGTTAGGAACATAGGCATTTGCCACCATGGCTTAGTTAATAACTGGTCTCCATCTTGTTTTTTCCTCCGTTTCACCTCTTGCTTGTTTCTGCACCAGTGTTATCTCTGGGAAGCTCTGATCCCTGTCCCTATGGGTCCTTCCTGTCCTGCCCTTTCTGAGTCACTTTGAAAGCCACCACTGGCTCTCTGCCCGATCTTCCATCTGTGCTTTGTTCTTCTCCTGTGAAGATGACTGTGTGCCTCCTGCTAGGCCTGGTACATCTTCTTGGAAAGGGAGGTACTTGATAAGGCCTCTCAGATGCCAAAGTAATAATCCTTGACCCGTATCTCAGCTTTGGAAAATAAAACCATAAAAAGCAGCTGGCAGAAGACCTTGAACTTACTTGATTGTAGGTACCTGCAATGTTCTTAACCAGAAGGAATCTGTGGGGTTATTTCTTTTTCCAATCCAATCTTTGTTTTTCAGCATGTGAATAAAATGTGTTCACCATTAACAAAACAAAACAAAACAAAACAAAACAAAAACCACATGAAAAATTTAGGAATGTAGACAGGGAAAATAAAAACAATCATACAATTATCCCACCATAAGCCTACTGTGGTTTAGAGTTAATCTTCCCATACAAAAACAACTGGAAAGGGATCAGTGTGAATGAAAGAACATGTGCTAGGGTGGCACTTACTTCCTTTCACTCGCTAATCACTAAAACTTTAAAAATACCACGAAAAATATCAAGATGCTGCGTTCTCACTCTGAGACAGCCAAACAGATTCCTGGTTGTTGTTTGATTTTGTGGCAACCCTCTTCATATCTCAAATACATTTTGGCCTCAATGTCTATACAGTTTTATTAAATATAATTAATTCAGCTCTTTTCAGGGTAGAGATCTCAGTGTATTTTTAAAAATAATTTTTCAATATTTCTTTTCTTTGTCCTTTTGTTTGAGGGTATTGCTTAGAAACTTTTTTTTTTTTTTTTTTTTAGACAGGGTTTCTTTGTGCAGCCTTGAGCTTTGGCTGTGCTGGAACTTGTTCTATAGACCAGGCTGGCCTTGAACTCACAGAGATCCACCTGCCTCTGCCTCCTGAGTGCTGGGATTAAAGGCATGCGCCACCACCGCCAGGCCATTTTTGTTTTATACCTGACAATCTCCATCTTCCCACAGGTGGGTTGAATCTGTTTCCAGAAATTGATCATTCTACATCTGGCCTTTGTGTGTCTCCCATTGTGTGTGACTTGCTTCTTAGATTCAATACTTTGTTCCTGTCCCATCTCTCCCTTTTGGATTGGTAGAGATTTAAAAGCTGCCTTTACAGGGCAGATTGTAGTTTGCAGTGATACCACCCAGGGTGACTGTGTCTCTCGGTTCACAAGACCGAACCAATCCCCCCTAAGCCGGAAGTCCTTCTCTAGCCCTGGTCCTGTTACTTTAGCAGTGGCATTGTACCAGTACTGGCCATAGTTTCTTGTCATTTAAAAGACTTTCATAACCATACAGTTTTCAAATTGTGAACTCCAAGGAAAAAAATGTTAAATAAAAATCATCTGTTAATCTTGAAGATTGGAGTTAATTTCTATGATCATTTTGTGGCATAGTCATTTAAACTTTTGCTAAACATGCTAGAAATTCTTTACTTTAAAAGGTGGGATTTTATTATATATTAAGTTTTGCTTATTTTTTTCATTTAGCAATACCTTCTGTTTCAGTATTAATGTTATTTATTTATTTATTTTTTAATTTTTTGTTTTTTTGAGACAGGGTTTCCCTGTGTAGCTTTGCGCCTTTCCTGGAACTCACTTGGTAGCCCAGGCTGGCCTCGAATTCACAGAGATCCTCCTGCCTCTGCCTCCCCAGTGCTGGGATTAAAGGCGTGTGCCACCACCGCCCGGCTCAATATTAATGTTTTTATATTACCATTTTAAAATTATTTCAGAGTATTTCATAACGCATTCTATTATACCTTGCAATTCAAGTGTAAACATCACATTATGTGGAAATATACTTGACTAGTCATTGGGGTAACAACTCTTCAGCAAATTGCATTTGCCAGAGATTTCTCTCAGCTATTTCCTTGAATTTGGAACCCTGAGCCAAGGGATGTCTCTCAACCATTTCCTTGAAGTTGGAACCCTGAGCCAAGGGATTTCTCTCAACCATTTCCTTGAAGTTGGAACCCTGAGCCAAGGGATTTCTCTCAGCCATTTCCTTGAAGTTGGAACCCTGAGCCAAGGGAATACTTAACTTTAAAGCTTTGACTATGCATTGCCAACGAGCCCTCTGCAAAGGTTCCCTTCTTTAGGCCACTGCTGTAAAGGTGAGCAGACTGTTGTTTCTCAGACTCCTGCTAGTCCTGGTGGCATCACCTATCACAGTGCCTGCCAAGATAACAGACTTAGGAAAATCAAAGCGCTATTGTTTTCCTTTACATTTCTACAATT
This sequence comes from Onychomys torridus, assembly GCF_903995425.1. Lineage (NCBI taxonomy): Eukaryota > Metazoa > Chordata > Mammalia > Rodentia > Cricetidae > Onychomys > Onychomys torridus. Next base: position 150,556,091 of record NC_050443.1, on the reverse strand, counting down.
CCTAGTTAGGCTGAATTTTCAAAGAACACTATTGTTGATGCTTTCCTGTTTTTCTTTTGTCAATTTTTTTGGTCGTACTGTGAAGGTAGAGTTTTGTTTGTCGTTACTTCATGCACTCCACTCAAAGCATCTCCCAAATATCGTTACAGCAAAGATCTTTCTTGGGCAGGATCTTTGAGGTTGAAGAAAGAGATAGTTGAGAACATTCATCTCTTCTTGGGTGCAGTGATGGTGAAATTCTTCTGAGGATGCTGTCCACCAGTAAATTCAGAAAACCTCCTTTGGCTGCAGTTCATTGTCTTTCCTCATCTGAGCATTTTAGGAAGATTCACGTTCCATTGGGTCAAATTATGTTCCGAGTAATGCTTCCAGTATAATTCAATGAGATATCTTTTCTTCTCTTTCCCTAAAATTTTCCAATGGGGTGAGGTAAGAAGGATTATAAAGGAGGTGACCCAGGTGTGTTCATTACAATGTTTTATGTCAACTATCACAACAGGCAGAACATGAAACTCCAGTAGCTTAACATAGTGAAGGTTTGTGGAAATCTAGAGGATTGGTTGGTCCATCTTCAAGTATGTCATTAGTCAGAACTGTTCACATGCCCCACCCTTCAAGTCGGCGTGGGAAATTGATGTGCATATGGGTATTTAACAAGCATCCAATCTCTGCCACTAGAGGGCAGAGTTTCCTCATTTAAGCATTTCATGCTCATCTATAGGCTTAATGTAAGTGGGCTGCAGGTGTGATTCATCCACTGTTTATTTTAACATTGCATTAATACTATTAGTCCTATGAGTATTTATGCTCACAGAATTTTGTGTTTTCTTCATGACCATCATCATCAGAACATCATCAGAACAATGCCATGATGATGATCATATATTCCATTCATACTATAGACCAGTCTTGGTGCTAGGTACTTTACTTGTGTTAGTTCCTGTAATTGTCAAGTGCTTGAGGTAGATATTATGTTGTGATTTTTGTTACAGATATTAAATACTGCAGTTCAAATAAGTGAATAGTGTCTCACTCCAGAGTTGGTATTCTAAGCCACTCATATGTATGTGTGTGTTGTGTGTTAGTTTCTCTGGGATGCTAATCACAGATAAAAGGGACTTCAAATAACAGAAGTTTGTCCTCTCATACATCAAGAGACCAGAAGTCCCAAATCAAGGCATTGACAGGGTTAACGCCTTCCTTTGCAGGAGAACCCATGCCGTGCTGCTCTTAGCTTATAGTGGTTGCTATCAAGCCTTGCCTTCCTCACCTTGTAGACACACCACTCCAGGCTGCCTCCACCTCATATTACCTTTCTCTTTGGGCTTTAGGCATCACCTTTTGTTGTTGCTTGTTTGTTTATTTGTTTTGTGTTTTCTCCTCTTGAATGTCAGCGATTAGATTTAGGGCCCATGTTAAGCAGGTATGATCTTATTCAAGCTTTACTTGGATTATGAACCCATGATATTTTTAAAATATATTTTAATATATCCCATCTCCCCATTAAACTCCATGAGTACAACCTTTGAACGAACTAACACCATTCTATTTCCTTGTCTGTGGACATTTAGGCTGGATAGGGACTATAGCTAGCACAGAGGCCCTTGCAAGATATCTCACCAAGCCATCCTTTTTCTCTGGACTGACTGAGATACCTGGCACAGTGAACTGAGTGGCCACTGGAATTATGTTCCTAATGACCCAATGCCAGTACTTCCTACATAGGGTACAGTTTATAAAATGTTTATTCATTAGGCCCAGAGCTGTGAATAGAACTTGTGGTAGGCTTGCTATTTGTTTTAGAATATTTAAGAGTTTTTCAAAGCAGGAAACACATTTTGTATTCAATCTTTGGCTCTAGGGATCTTCTAATGTCTTATTCATACAGTGGAAAAACTTAATTATACCAGTCCATCTTATTATTCTGCTTATTTATTTATAAATTCAGTTGAAATCTATTGTTTTTCAGTCCTGGAATTTTGTAGTAAACTTTGTAGTGAAGCGGTTTGTAGGGGAAGTGGTATCTGATTTTGTTCACTTTCTTAATTATATTGCATGGACCTGAAAAGAGTTCTGTGTTCTTTCTTACAGATAGGTGTGACATCACTTTTGTTTTAAAAGTGTTTATCATCAGGAACATATCCATTCTTTTATGTCTTCATTCAAGCTTCTTCTGAGAAACTAAGTCTTTCCTCTACTCTTTGGAACTTTGTTTTGGAAAATATTATTTTGAACAGATAAAATGAATTGTACCCATGTCCTTTTAAAATTAATGTGACCATGTCTCTGTATGTGTTTATCAATATTCACCACTACCATAGTACCTTAGATGTTGTGACATACCTAACATTTTAGTTGTACACATTTCAAAGGCAAGAGAAAGAAATATATTTTCTTTTTTCTGCAGTTCAAATAACATTTTGTGTACTTATTTGCAAGTGAGCAATTGATTTTTCTAAGCCCTAAAGTAAATGAAATAAATAAGTTAAATCTGTAGTCTAATCAGGAGAAATTCTTAGCATTTTATTTCCTCACAGCCATTATTAATATGTGTAATTGTGATTTCCTTAATGTGGAAAACTCACCCAAATGTCAGTTCCTTGGGAATTTGCACAATAGCAATTATACTTTGGGCTTCCAAGGACTTGACATTGGTGGACTGCGTTGTCCAGTGGCTCCTCCTTTTTGCTCAGGCTCTTCTGCTCTGGCCTCTAACCATCAACCCATTTTCTGAACACATCTTTTCACATTTGGAGCCTTTCAGGCACTATTTTCTTTATGTCTTCTCGCCTGAGTCCTTGACCGCACTTCAGCTCAGCCTTGATGACAAGTTCATACAGTACATATTTTCTGAAGCATTTCCCAGGGCAAGATGATGCCCCTTTTGAATGAGCAAGGGAGTGAACAGAGGGGAAAGAAACAGTCTTCCACAGTGGGGACCTGGGTTCACAGTCCTGCTTCTTGATGTGTGACTGTGAACTTGGCCAGGCTGCCTTGTCACTCAGAGACTTAGTTTACTAATTTTAAAATGAAGATATTGTTTCTGACTAAAGATGTATTTGAAGTCTTTTGCCTAGAACATAGGAGATCACAGTCAACATTGAGAGAATTGTTCTGTGTGTTTTCTTCAGTTGCATAGTGGTTGAATCTGGCTTACCTCATTGTAAGCACACCAATGTCAATATTTTGGATGAGAAACCATGAGCCTGCTGTGACCATCACCAATTTATTTCTTACAAATCCAATGAATAAAATGTCAAAACAGCAAAATCCACCTAATAGGAAAATGGTGGATTTGAATTTATTTTGTGTTTTAAGAGAAAGATGGAAACTGAGAGGAGGGACAGATGGAGGGAAAGAGAGGGGAAGGAAGAGAGGAGAGAGGAGAGGGAGAATGGTAAGGGAGGTGAAGGGAGAGATCAGGGCAGGGTTTTCTCAAACACAGAATCTTGTAGGTGGATTCTAGAGGGTGAGCTTAGGGTGTTTTCAGAGTATGCACTTTTGCACAGTGGTTAGTAGACATCTTGGGGACAGAATTATTCTTATAGACTGATGATTTGTCCAGAAACGTATTGTATTTAGTAGTTATGGAACTACTTGGGAGTCTGAGGCAGAAGGATCTCAAGTTATTATTATTACTTTTTAATGAAAAGGAAAAAGCTACACTGAGAAAGTTTAATTTAGAGTCACTAGTATGATAATCCCCATGTAAGTACAACCAGCTTTGATGTAAATGGCAACATCCTGCCACTGTCTCATGCTGCCACTCTCATTGTGTTTGTTCTACCAGAATATTTTATCACCAACAGCAGATAGCTTATATTGCATTCATAAACATTTCAGTGTACATCTCTATTCAGCAAAGGCATTGGTTTTAGAAAAAACAGGTAAATGCAACTCAGTATGTCTAGGTTTTTGGATGTGGTGAATGGTTCAAGACACACTGAGACAGATTAACTAGGGAGTGAGGAGTTTATTGGAAAGGTTATCGATGCCATGGACAGGCAGAGATGCAGCAACATGGCAGACTTGGAGGACAGGCCAGGGCCCAGCATGGGAGCATCTCTGAAGAGAATCATTGCCCATGGGCCACAGCATAGAGCCTCCTTCTATAGCTCTCTTGGCTTCACAGTCAGGTCTGAACTCAGTCTCTCAGATTCCCCAGTAGGAGTGGGGAAGGAATGGGGAACAGGATGTGGTCGCCCCTTGATATAAAGTCACTTCAGGGTGAGATATCCAGCTCAGACTCCCAGACACTGTCCCTGAGTGTATATGTCAGTAACTGAAAAGTGGGGAGTTATAAAAGTGTAGTTATAATAAAAATAATTTCTTAAAAGGGGTTAATAGTCAGTCTGTATTGGATAAAGTTTTGAAATTTATGTGTTTGCTTAATTAGTGTGCATCCATGTGTGTTTGTGTGTAGTTTAGGGCCATGTACATGCTAAGTAAATGATCTAACATTGAGCTATATTGACAGACCAATAAAGTCTTTTTCCTATCTGTTTTGTTTAAGTTGAGATACAAAAACAGTATATGGACTATATTTTTGACTATGTGTATTGTTTAATATGTTTACTATGTGACAATTCTGTTTCTGTGCTATTTACTACCTAAATAATTGTAAAGCCAACTACTACTATACAACTATTATTATATACACATATTACATTCTATATACTATTTTACACACACACACATACAGAAAGACAGAGACAGAAAGAGAGACAGAGACAGAAAGAGACAGAGAGACAGACAGACAGAGATAAATTTGTGTCTATGTAGTGAAAGAGCTGGCCAAATTGACTTGCCCTCCTGTAAAACATCACTGGTCTTATGCTGTATGGAGACTTTCAGCTCCTGCAGACTCTCCCAGTTCTTTGTAACCCACCCCAGGCCCCATTGCACCAACCAGAACAACTTCCTTTTGTTGCCGGCCTACTGCACCGAGCTTCAAGCCATCATCCCTAACCTACCTCTACTACCAGGCAATGAGAATGGAGGACTTTAGGTGGATCTCGAAGTCCTAAAACATCCCGAAACTTTGGATAAATGTTTAGTTTGTGTACCAATTTCACTGAGGTAGTGATATAAACTAAATGTTTAAATTTTTTCCAGCATAGGATTGAATCGTTAAGAGTTTAAAAATTCTGAAATTAACCTGAGACTTGATGGATCGGCATTTCTCTTGACTGGAGAATTTTGGTTCATCTGCTTTTCTGCCTTGCATCCAGCAGACATGTGTATCCCTTTGACAAGATGGCCAAAGGGAAGAGCTTCAGGGATGATTCAGTTTGCTCACAGTCTGACATAGTACAGTCCATCATGTCAAGGAAGTCACCGCAGAGTGGATAGCAGTGGACAGCTGTGGCCTCATTTCATGGCAGAGCAGGAGTGGAGGGCCACAAGTGAGGTGCCTACAGCCCTACATCTGTGAGCTAAGCCCTATATCCAAAGAATTCTATACTTTCCCAGGACAGTGCTATCAGTTAGGGACTAAGTTTTTAAACACATGACTCTAGGGGAAAAATTTTACTTCCAAGCCACAACAACAGTTTCTTTCACTGGCATGAAGGTTTGATTTATGAGGGCTTTCAGACAAGCTGTCATAGGACACTAGTCTTCTATGACATATAGGCCATCGCTTTTCTTCTCTGTGTCACCTATGCAGATGTAGGCAAACAGCCTATGAGCATTGTGAAGTAAAGTAGCAGTCTGTAATTAGTTTGTAAATTGTATGGATTTATTATTTAAACAAGGTACCAATAAGGACATGCTGGATTATGCATAACATCTTCTCTTATGCCTTAATGCACTTACTCTGCTGTGCCTAGCTCTTTAATGCCCTTCAAATTAATTGCTTGTCATCTGTGGTCTGAAAAGCCTTTGTGCCTCTTTCTTTATATCATTTGTCATACCATATTAAGGCCATTTGTTCACATCTCTGTCTTCTGTAAGATGCTGAGAGAAACCTCCATTTATTCCATGCTTGGCATACTGCTAACCTCAGTAAGTGTCTACTGAATTGGGTTGGGTTGATTTGAATAATTATTATCTTTGTGTCTATCTTGAAGGACAAAGTCTACGTCTATTCAATTATTTGGACTATCCTCTGGTAACTGACCGCCCTTGGAACTTGTTAAAAGCTTTTTTGAAGATAATGGTGATGAAATATTCATGAAAATGGAGTTCTGTATTTTTTTAAAGTAGATGATCATAATTCTTGGATACATTATTTGCAATTTTATCTGATCAACAGTGAAGAAATCTGAATGTAGGATGCTTGGAATTTAAGACACTTCTATGTACTTCATTGACACAGTAGGTAGTGGGTCAGTCTCACAAAATACTTTTGTTTGCTGGAAAAGACTTAAGCCTTTGAGAGAAGACGTCACCTTTAGTCCCACACGTTGGGCTCTCCTGATTAACTTGGAGCTCTCTTCTCTTTTACAGTTGGTTTGCCATCCACCCTGTCAGCATGAACAATAGCAACCACTTTGTAAATAGTGACAATATGGGCTACGCAGCTTACCTATTTGAGCAAGAGAAGAACAGGGGGTATCTACCTGGACAGGTGAGAATTAATGTCACTGGAATCTTCATCTTGATTGACCTCATGAATAGGCTTGGATAGAAAAAATTCACTGGTCTGGAGAAATGGCTCAGCTTTGGAAGGTATTTACTGCTCTTCTAGAGGACAGGGCTTGGTTACCAGCACCTGTATCAGGAGCCTCACAACCACCTACGACTCCAGTTTCAGGAGATCTCACACACACACACACACACACACACACACACACACACACACACACACACACAAGAAATCTATATCTATCTGTCTATCTAGCTTCTCTCAGTATGGAAGGAAATATTTTAAATAATAAAGGAACCATTTGTTCTTGATAGCAGATGTTTCTTATATTGATGGCTTCATAAATTTATAACCAATTATGTAAGAAAGATAAGCTCTATACTTTTGTAGCCTGTAATAGTCTTTGATCAAGCTGGTGATATGATTCACTGCGCTGATGCTGACTTTCATTCTTAGTGCTATAAGAGTGTTGTGCACCTTCCTAATGGTGTAAAACCATGAATGGAGACAGATGACTAGACCTTTTGATTGATTCAGCTCTTCCTAAAGAAAACATTCCTTCCAAAACCTTATTTTTCCAATAAAACCTAAGGGGCTAGGGAGATGCGGAACCAAGCTCAATTCCCAGAACCCATGGCAGCTCACAGCTGTCTGTAACGCCAGTCCCAGGGAATCCAACCTCATCTTTTGCCCTCCATAGGCGATAACTAGCATGCCCATGGTGCACGAACATACATGCAGGCTAAACACCCATACACATTGAAAAAAAAGTCTAAGCCAGAAGAAACCCTAATCCTTGACACTTGTGAGCCTGAAACTCATCTCGTAATGAGATCTAAAACCAGGAAGCCAATTGACTTACTACTGGAACCTCTTAAGCTATGGGTAATTAGTGATACAGACAGACAAGGGAGGAGAGACACTGCTCTGCTTGGCCACTGGATGCAAGCACTTGATGTAGAAGAATAAAGATGATCAGAGGCAAAGGCCATAGCGGAGAATGAAGGATCCATTATATAGAAAGTGACCTCATATTTAAAAGAATCTGATCCTTTAGCTCCTTTCTAGACAAAAATCTATTTTTCTCTTTTTTAGCTTGCACTGATTTTTTGCCTTATTTTCCTCCATGCTCCCATCCCTTCTTCCCTCCCTTTCTTTATTTTTCCCATTCATCCCTTCCCTCATCTTTTTCCCCCCTGTTTTTGATAAGGCCTTGCTATGTAGTCTGGGCTAACCTTGCATTTATGACCTTCCATCTTTAGCCTCCCAACTTCCAGGGTTCCAAGTGTGTACTAGCATGCAACTTGGGGAAGAGGTTCTCCTTTATACTTAAAAAGGCCCATGTCTTTCTCTAAGAAAACTGGAGATGTTTATTGGGAAATGGTGGATGAGGTGGGTCTATACTGATGCCTGGTCTGTCTCTAATCTGGTTAGGAAAGGAGGAGCTCACAGGGGACCAGCCTAGGTGGTGACAGTCAAGGGCAAGGAGACTCGTGGGCTTTAGGCAAAGCACCAGACACTAGATGGATGGCTCCACACTTTGTCACTTGATATACTTTGCATTTCTTGTCAATTTTTTTTGTGTTAGAGGGAAATATGCCTTTGAAAGCCTCCTTTGAAAACTTTTGTTGATAATTGGATTACTTTCAGTAATAAGAATATTGACCTCTGCATCAGGAATGGGGGATGGATGGGGGGGGAGGAGGGAAGACGGGGGAATCTGTGGCTGATATGTGAAATTAAGTTAATTATAAAATAAAAATATTAAATAAATTTAAAAAAATTAAAAAAGAATACTGACCACAACATGAGCCTTTTCAGAAAATAAAATAAACAAAATAAAATGAAAATTAATACAATAAAATAAATTTTGTTCAGAAAAAAAAAGTTCTCAGGATATTGTTTATCTTTTTATTGTCTGTACATGATTTTGTTTGAGGGCTGGGGAGATGATAGTTCAGTTAGTAAAATGCTTCCTGTACCTCAGTTGATAACCCAGGATTCAAGCCAAAATTTGGGCATGCTTGTAATCTCAGTTTTGGGAGAGGCAATGATGGGTAGATCCCCAGAGCTCACTGGCCAGCCAGCATTGCCTAATCAGCGAATGGCCAGTTTGTGAGAGATTGTGCCTCACAAACAAACAACAACTGAATGAGGAGAGACTTCTGAGGAATGATACCTGAGTTTGACCTCTGCACTTATCCACATGTGGGTTCATACAGGAGTTTATGAGTGGACTGAGTCTTTGTGTTTTTAATGGAAGTCATTATTAAACAAAAAAATAAAAGATAATGGTGCATTTATTTTGGCAGGGACCATTTGTAGCAGGCTTTGCTTCATCAAATCTCGGAGATGTGTCCCCAAACATTTTTGGTCCACATTGTACCAACACGGGAGAGTCTTGCGACAATGAACAAAGCACCTGTCCCATCGGCGGGGTAGGTAGGAAGGGCACACAAACTTCGTGCTTGGATATTCATCAGTAACATATAATGTTGTTTCCAAGTACACACTGGCCTGTTGGTCTCTACTCTCCACTCTTCTCTGAAGCATTTACCCAACTTCTCTGAATTTTAAGTGGGTTATCCCAGTTTTCATTGTGATGTCAAACACAGAAGGTAAGTCGATTCCTTTCTCCTGAGCAGCTTAAAACATTTTACCCTGTAATATCTGAGTTTTCAAATTTGTAACCAAAACTACCTGTATGGCATTTTTTTCTTATAGATTGTCAACCAGAGGGTTTTTTCTTTTTAATAGACTTTTATTTCCCTTTAAAATTCAAAATTAGTCTTTCTATAAAACATCAAATAACACAGATGCAGATGCACATAGTAGTAAAAACTGAAAGTCCTTACGTGTAGTGATTGGATGTGAATGTCCCCTTAGGCTCATATGTTTGAATGTTTGGTCCCCAGTTGGTGGAACTATGTGGGAAGGATTAGTGGGTGTGGCTCTGGAGGTTTGTCACTGGAGTGGGCCTTGAGATTTCAAATGACTCATGCCATTTCCTGATTCTCCCTCTGCTCCTGTTTGTGGATTAAGATGTGAGTGAGCTCTCAGCTGCTGTTCCAGCCACCTACCTTTGTGCCCTCACTTGACCGTCATAACTCTTACATAAACTGTGAACCCAATCAAACTCCTTTCCAAGCTGCTTTGGTCATGGTGTTCTACCACAGCAATAGGAAGGTACCACTTGCTTCTTTAGCCGCCATGATAGTTATTCACACTTTGCTTCCTCTGTTTGTGCAGGCATTCATAAACAGTTTTTATGATTTATTTATGGAATCTAGGGCATAAGTTTCCACATAATTTCCTAGAAATTGTTCCATATTTACATCTATGTGGCAAGTTTGCAGGTTAGCCATTAAGATTATATTATCATTTATTTATTTACCTGTTTTCCTCGAATTAATTTCAGTCTGTTTCAGCTCTCACATAGCAGCGGGCACTGGCATCCTGGTTCTTAGTCTTTGTGAAGTCCCCCCTTCATGCTGTCACTTTTGTTACACTGTGTTTTTGCCCTCCATCCCTACTCAGGGAGCAACACGGATGAATAGTTATACTGTATATATGTCATTCTTTTTAGCTGCAAATTTCTTTTTCTTCATTTGTGTATTTGTCACATAATTAATTTGCCATACATTTTAAGATTACTTATTAAAGCCCACAATTCATAAATGAAATGGTTAAATAAATATACTCACCTGCAATAGAATATTATGCAGTAACTTATCAAACGTTGGAGTACTGTATAATGTGGGGAAAGCTTATACAATGTGGAGTAATAAATTTGGATTCAATATTGCATATTCATTATAATAGCAATTTTTCAAAATGAATGTTATAGTAAACTAAAGGGTAACACATCTTTAGTTGTTATTGATTTTTCTGTTGATGTTGCTCTGGCTAGCTTTCATTTTCCTGTTGAACTTTCATGTTTTCCTACAATGAGCATACTTTACTCTTATAATTAGAAAAATCACAAGAAGACTCTCATTCTTCCTTAATTCTGTTATTTTCTGAGTATGTTTTATTTGGCTTCCCTCATTCCAAGCAATCTTATAGATAGCATTTGCTCTGTGTATCTTCACATACACTGGCACAAGGACATATATGAGGGACTGCACTTCCATGCACTTCTGTGATGTGTTTCCTTATTTCCAACAAATATGTTCTAAGCCGTAACTAAAGTAACATTCTTATGCTCAGTTCTAAGTACCATTATTTAGGTAACCCATTCTTTACCTCTTTGTTTTGCCTTTCTCCTCTCTTCTTTTCCTTCCTGTAAGCATGCTTGACCACTGACCTTATACACATCTGTACAGGTACAGGAGTCCCTACTCAGGACATACTTTAAACTTTTCTGTTAAAGAGAGAACATACCTAATGTGTGATATTCATGTCCTGTCTACCCTCTCAGTGACGTTTTCATCTACCTATGTGTAAGCGACTACTGTCCCAACTTTCATTTAAGCCAAATATATCACTCTGGGATTTCTTGATGGTATAATATGCAAAGAGCTTCCTCTAGGTTAAATTTCCATTTTATTATTCATGAAATTGAACATGTTCTCATGTTGAATGTTCATTTACACACACACACACACACACACACACACACACACACACGAGAGCGAGAGAGAGACAGAGGGAGAGAGAGAGAGAGAGAGAGAGAGAGAGAGGATATGAATTACCTCTTATATCTGTAATTCATCGTATGTGTACTATGATACTTCTTATCACAAATAAGAGAAATGCCAACTCAGCATGGATAAATCAAGTGGTATTAATAAGGACATTCTTTTCCTTTTATTTTTGAATTTAGATACAATACTTGGATAAGTTTATATTACAATAATTTGTTAATCTGCATAATAATGTAAGGATAATATGCATACTCACCTCTTCAAACATTGTTTTTGTACGTTTGGAATTTTGCAACTTTCTTATTATTTTAAATACATTGTGTCAACAGTTGTTGCCCTACTGTGCTGCAGAAATCCAGAATGAATTCTATCTAGCATTGTTTTGCTGCCCCTACTTAACTTCTCTCTGCCATTTCCTTTCTGCCCTTCCCAGTCTCTATTGACTACTATTCTACTCCGTTCTTTCATGAGATCACGTTTCAAGTGAGTGAGAGTATGTGGTGTTTGCTTTTGTGTGTCTGGGTTATTTCACTGAATAGAAGACCTCCAGTTCCATGCATTTTGTTGCAAATGAAGGGGTTCCACCCCTTTTCATAGTCAAGAAGCATTCTATTGTGTATGCACACCAATTGTCCGTTGATGGACACTGTGGTTGATGTTAGCTGTTGTGAATAGTGTTAGAGCAAGCAAAGATGTGTAAAAAATGGGTCTAATGAGTTCATCTCCTTTACATAGGTAAAAGCAGTATGCTCTTCCCTATGGAAAATCGTCAAGTCCCTAATACATTAATTCTTAAAATATTTGTCATAAGTAGTACAAAAGTTCCTTAGTCTATCAATTCTCCTATCTATCAGCCTTATTTATATTGTCTATCAGCCTTATTTATATTGTCTCTCCTGTATAGATCTTTAAAATATTTAAGGTGTCAAATTTTCTAAGCCTATTTTTTTTATTGTTTTAAGTCTTTTTTATTTCTCAGACTGTAACATTTATTCGTTTGTATTTTCTTTCCCTATGTTTTTTGTGACATTCACCATATTTAAATTTTTAGTCAATTTTGAGCTTTTCTGATCTAGGAAACTGGATGTAGAGCTGGAGTTGTTCATTTTTTCCCAGGAAGATGGCTAATTGTTCTAATGTAATCTAAGTGAGTCTGAATGTGTAAGACAGTCGGAGTGAGAGTCCCAGGCAAGCATGAGGAAGTAAAAAGGTAGTGACAGAGGGTAAGGCCTGCCTTCCAGTCACAGCTCAAGAGTCAGCTTCCCGTGTAACATACATCAAATCTCTCAATCAAGCCAAAACTCTGCTTCCTAATTTCAAAAGGAAGTGACTGGAAGAGATGCATTCAGAAAACCTTCCCTGCTCCAAAGGCATGTGTGATTATGTTTGCCCTAGCCTGGAAATTGAGAAAGTGTTTCAAAAGAAAAGCTAGGATTGACTTAGCAAATGTATTTGGTTAGATTCAGTTGTAATTTTCCAGTTCTTAAAGCCATTGCTCATATCACTAAAGGATCATATTGTCTCATTTTGTTCCAGCCTAGCATGTGCATGGCCAAAGGACCTGGGCAAGATATGATTGACAGCACACAAATTATAGGACGGGCCATCTACCAGAGAGCCAAGGTAGGCACGGGCCCAATGCTTTCCATCTCTGCTTTGTGTTGTTCTTTAAAACCCACAGGCATCATTTATTAGGAAGTCGATAATTGCAAGGAACGCCACAAGGGCTCAGGCTGGCCAGGAAGTCTGAAAGACTTGGGTTTGTGAGGTTGCCCTTGGGAGCCATGCAGGACTCTGTCTCATCCGGTCAGACTTCCTAGTGCATTTAAAACTAAGCAGGCAGGAAAACATTCTATTTTAGGATGTTAGAAAGCCTGAGTGTGCAGCTCCAACTGAGGAGACAGATAGATTGTAAAGTGTTCAGTTAATGTGGCCTCACACTGGACCAGCCTGATGTAGATTCTCGGAAATCGCTCAAGTCATTGCCTAGCTAAAGGCACCTGACTGCTTCTGAACTTAGCCTTCAGTGACCAAGCTGAGCTGAACATCTCTGGCACCATGAATTCTCATTTATTTGTGTGCTTCTTTGAAAAGACAAAGGTTACATTGCTTTTCTCCTTGTGCTGAAGGCAGAATCTGGTTTGCAATGGGATTACTTTGAATGACTCCACCTTCCTTCTGCTCCTAAAATTTTTGTTTCATGTGTCTGATGGATGGATGTACAGACACGTGCTTTCATGTGTGAGGGTGCATGCACATGTGTGCAGGTGTAAACATGTATGTGCAGGCCCAAGGTTGAGGTTGGGAATGTTGCTTAATTTCTCTCCACCTTGCTGTTTGAGAGGGGGGTCTCTTACTGAACTTGGAACTTACTAATTGGTTAGACTGACTGGAGCAAGCCCCAGGGACCCTTCTGTCTCTGTCTACCTAGTACTTGGGTTCTAGAAGTGTGCCACTCTTACTGGGTTTCTAGAAGTGTAGTTCTCTACTCTACTGGGGTTCTAGAAGTGCACCTCTCTACTGGGATTCTAGAAGTGTGCTTTTATCAGTGGATGATTCTAGATTAACAGATTCTTTTTAAGAGTGTGCCTGTGACACACTTTGGTGTTAGAAATTTTGTTTCTGTCCTTGGCCTGAGAGCAGAGAGATTCTGGATTCTCTTCACAGCAACGCACAGCTTCCCTGGTTATCGGGGGAGGCAGGCTGCAGTTGGGACCCCAGTCGCTTATCTTAAAAGGCCACACACAGCTGTCATGGAGTGGCCTAGGCCAGTAAACTTGTGCTGAAGCATGATTGTCTTGTATTGTATGACACAGATGTAGAAGCACAAATGTCTCCAAAAGTATGAAACTTACATTTCCCATATGCTTAGAAAAATGTCACTCAATTTTATAAAAACAAAAACAAAAACAAACAAACAAAACAAAACACCCCCCCCCAAAACAAAACAAATAAAAAAACCCCAAGAATGCCAAAGATTAGCGAATGGGTGAGGGACACAGTGTCTTTGAGCCTATCCCTGGCTCCTGTCCTTAGAAAGCTTAGGGGTCCTAAGAGGGGCACTTTATATTAAGTCTGCCTGCTGACAGCCTGACATTCCAGCAAGTGTGAGTTGGAGCTTTATGTCATTCATGGTCTGTTTCATGTTAAGTTCTTATTTGGAGTGAATAGACACAGGCCAACATTCCTGGAGGTTTCAGGTTCTTGGAAGCACTGGGATTGATGAGAGCACTGTGGGGTAGGGGTGGGGGTGAGGTTATTTTCAAGCAGTGAGTAGAAGAAAGGTGTCTCTGTGCAGAAGATACTAGGTGTCTGTGTTAGTGTCTGTTTCTCTCAGTTCTTTTCCTCGGGACGGTGAGCCTATGTGGGTTTTCTAGGAGCTGCATGACTCTGCCTCTCAAGAAGTGACTGGACCAGTGTTTGCAGCTCACCAGTGGGTGAACATGACAGATGTGACCGTCCAGCTCAATGACACGCATGCAGTGAGTATGACGGAGGACGCTGACCTTGTTGCACGGGCAGAGCACAGCCCATTGTTACTTACTGCTGAACTTCCGTTTCTGTTTTTGTTTTATGATGCTTTCTTCAGGTGAAGACATGTAAACCTGCCCTGGGTTACAGTTTTGCGGCAGGCACAATTGACGGAGTTTCAGGCCTCAATATTACACAGGGTGAGATGGAGGAGGATGGAATGCGTGCTTCCGGGTTCGGGGGCTTCAGGCTTCTGTCTCCTAATGAAGCTTAACTGTGGTCAGTGTGTTTATGATTCCCACTTCTAACTCAGGAGGCTTCAGGCTAGCCAAGCTTGGGTGTGACATCTCAGGTTCCCCAGGGATAGGTGTCCTCTGTCCCTTAGGTTTGTTAATTTAAAGATAAGCAGAAACAAATTCTCTTGGCATTTTAGTATATTGATGAACCTTGGTAATGCATTTAGTGTGTGTGTGTGTGTGTGTGTGTGTGTGTGTGTGTGTGTGTGTATGCATATTAGTGTGTGTGTATACATTAGTGTGTGTGTCTGCACAGTGTGTGTGTGTGTAGAGATTAGAGGTGTTGAACCTTGGGTGCCTTTCACTCACTGATAGACACAAGGTCTCTCATAGGATTGGAAATTGCCACATGGCCAGGCTGGCTAGCGCTCCAGCTTTTAGGGACCCACCTATTTCTACCTCCTAGTCCCCCATTGCACCAGTGCACCTGCCTTTTTATGTGGGTTCTGGGGATCTGAACTCAGATCTTCACACATTGGAAGCAAGCACTTTACTCACGGAGCCATCTCCTTGACCCCAGGCTAGCCATTACTTTAAGCAGTCAAGATTTCTTTGTAATGGCAATGTGCAAAGAGTATAATGAAGAAAGAGAAAAAACAAAAAAGACTGTGGGAATGAGAGAAAATGTTTCCAATAGTTCATCTGATATAGGAATTGTATGTAAAATATACTTTAGAAAACCTCTTAGAACTCAATAATAACAGCTATCTATTGAGAAATAATTGACAAACCATATAAGTCAGCCATTTAAAGTACATTCATGGTTTTTAATATGTTGGCAGACATACAGCCTTCCCAAAGTCTACTTTGGAATTTCCAACACTCCAGCAGAAAATCTGAATATGCTAGCTGTCATATCTCTCTGCCACTGTAGAAGCAACCAATAAGCCTCCTATCTCTGCTTTTTGCTACCTTAGATATTCATATGAATGGGATCACACAATATCTGGATTTTTGTGGCATCTTTTATATAGCATTGTGCTGTTAAGGTACATGGAAGTATAGATGTGAAAATACTCCATTGTCTTTTATGGCTGAATTAATTCATGGTATCATTATTTTCCAATTGCTTAGTTGATGGATCTTGGGGCTGTTCCACTTTTTTGTACATTATGAATAATGATGCCCTTAATGCATATGTACAAGTGTTTGTGTGGGCCTGTGTTTGCAGTTTTCTTCTTGGTGTGTGTCTAGAAGAGAGCTTGCTGGCCACAGGCTAACTGTGTCTTAACATCTGAAGCCCTATTACATGAGTTCCAAAATGGCTGTGTTGTTTTACAGCTATGTCAGCCATGTGTCTGTTTGATTTTTCCACATCTTGGTCAATATTTGTTATCTGGCATGCTGATTCTAGCCATGTATATGAAATGATGTCACCTTGTGGTTTAGATTTGCATCTACTTGATAATGTCAAATGTGTTTTTGTGTTTATTGGCCATCATTTATATATTTCTTTGAGAACTGTTTATTCATATACTTTTCTTTAAGTTTGGGTTTTTGACTGTAACTATTGAGTTATGAGGTTTTCTAAAATATGTTTTTGTATACAAATCCCTCATCAGATAAATTACTTGAAAAAAATGTTCCTGATTTGATAGGTTGTCTTTTCAATTTCTTGATTATATTCTTTGACATTCAGAAATGTCCAGATTAGTTTCCTTTTTGAGACTAGTGGCTTGCCATCACACCCACAAACCATTCACCATCATGAAGGCTTACCCTGTAATTCTAAAAGTTTTACTATTTTAATCCACATGCCAGATAGCTGGTATTATATTTTGAAGTTATTGTTAATTTTCAAAATGAGAAAAAAGTGATACAGTTCACAAATCTGTGAGTTGTATAAAGTTGTCTTTATTTATGACATAAACTAGCAAGATTAATATAAATAAAACTTTGAGAATGCCACACAAAATGTATTCTATTATTCTTTTACAAAAATGATGACCTAATTAAGGGCTATTATACTTTGTGAAATGTAGGAAACACTTCCCCTTCTATTGTTCAGATTGTTGAAGCCATTGAATAACAACCTTAACAAAATACCTGAAATGTCTAAAATGATGTGTGCTATACTATCATACTATCAAAATCATGACATCCTCAAAGGGCTAGTCCAAGGGATCTTATTAATCATAACAATTCTAATAGGGACAACTGAAGGGGATGTATTTTGGGACACTATTCGGGACCAGCTCTTGGGCAAACCATCTGAAGAAATCATAGAATGCCATAAACCTAAGCCAATCCTAATTCATACTGGAGAGGTAAGGCATTTGATTGTAACGATGGAATCAGAATATAATACTTTGTAGTTTCTGAACTATAAGATAATAAAAGGTCAATGTCTACTGGCATGGAAGATCTTCTTTAGGTACTCTTATGTAATTTATTATTATTATTGTTACATGTTTACTATTATTGCACATGGGTATGATATGTGTGTGGGAATGCTTTTCAGTGCACTTGGCCCTCTTTTTTGCACCTTCACTTGGGTCCTGGGGTCCAACTTGGCCTTGTGTGGCTAGCAGAGTCTTCCCAGTCAGCCACACCCACATGAATGTTTAATAGTAACATTTTGAGTGCTAAATACAGCTCAAAAGAATTGCTACTATTAAATATACCAGGTTACCTAATTATTAAGAAAAAAATGAGAGGATTGGAACATGGAAAAGGAAGTCTGACACTCATGTTAGTCAGGCTCCAGGAAGGCAGGCTATGAAGAGTTCTTTGTAGAGGAAAGCATCAAGGTCATAGAGGGAAATGCTCATGTGTCAATTCTCTCATGTTAGGCAGCATTACTGATTTGTTTACTTGATTATTTATACATGTGTTTATTTATTTATTTTACTTGGTATGTATAGGTGTGCATACATGTGTGTGTGGAGACAGTGGTAACCTCAGCTGTTATTCCTCTGTACTACAAACCTTATATTTTGAGACATGGTCTCTCACTGGGACCTGGGGCTCACCAATTAGGCTAGACTGGCTGGCCAACATGCCCCAGGAATCAACCTGTCTCTTCTTTTCAGTGCTAAGATTATAAGCACATGCCACACCCCATTGCCTGTCTTTTAATATGAGTGCTTCAGATCCAACTCAATTCCTTCTGCTTATTTGGTAACATCATTAATTAAAGTAAAATTTTGGTGGTTTTTCAAGATAGGGTTTCTCTGTGTAGCCCTGGCTGTCCGAGAACACACTCTGTAGTCCAGGCTGGCCTCAGACTCAGAGATCCGCCTGCCTCTGTCTCTCAAGTGCTGGGATTAAAGGCATGAACCATCACTGCCCAGATAAAGCAATTTTCTTTTAACACTACTTCAGAACATGATTTTTTTTTGCATTTGTAATGTTAAAAAGTCATCCCACTATTCATAGAAGCATGATTTTTGAAGTATAAGTCTTTAAAAAGTAGGCTTTCCCAGTACCCTATTAAAATCCTTACGGTAAGAGAGTCGGGGACGAAGGGATGGAGAGATAGCTTCCACTACTCAGAATATGGAAAAGGACAGATGCTCTTGAAGCGAGCTTGGAAGATAAAGCCAGACTTGGGAGTTCTAAACTTAAAACACAACTAGGGTAAAAGTATAAATGATGGCATTAAATTATTACAAATGCTATTGTATATCCATTGAGGAGACAGTCATTTACCCTGCATGTAATGATGAGTCCACCAAAGCTCCTTCAAATGCTAGTTCACCCTGAACTGACCAATGGAGCTTGAATTTGAGATTCACATGCTAGAGCACACGATGGATGTGTTTAGTGTCACATCACAGTCAGAAATGAATCCTGTGATGGGGTGAAAAAACAAAACTGGCTTCAAACATTGAAATTGTTGAATGAAAGAACGTATGTGAACTGTTGACGATAGAAAGGGTAATTTATACCTAATGGAATTTTCTTGTTTTGGGGTCCCAGCTGACAAAACCTCATCCTTGGCACCCAGATATAGTTGATGTTCAGATTGTTACTCTTGGGTCACTGGCCATCGCTGCTATCCCTGGGGAGTTTACGTAAGTTCTTTATAAAAAGCTCCATGGTAATATATATATATATATATATATATTTCTGTTGGGATTAATTCTTTTTAGAGTCATTCATTTATCTGTTGTGTGTTTGTGGGAGGGGCATGTAGGCCATGGTGTACCTGTGGAAGTCAGAGGATAGGTTGCAGGAGTCAGTTCTCTGCCTTCACCATTTTAGTTCTGGAGACGGAAACTGGGTTACTGAGCTCAGCGGTAGGTAAGCATCTTTGCCTGCTGAGGCATCTCGATGGCCCTGGGATTGATTCTTCAGGGGAGATAGTTCTCTGCTGATCTCTTGATAGCCTGTTATACTGTGTTTGGCAACAGTGACAAATAATTTTTCCTCATTTGGTGGGGCCTCTGAAGAATAAATCTGTCTATGCTCATTATCGGTGAAAAAGATGGGGAAAAATTCACAAACTTGGCATGCTAAAGGTAAAATGTGCAGGGAAATGTGTCAGCACACACACACACACACACACACACACACACACACACACACACACATACGAAATGAGAGAAAATGACTTGACAGCACCAGTTTAGATCTTGAAAGGACTGATGAGTGAACTAAGCCTGACTCTTACAGTCTTTCCTATCTCCATAAGGGGAAGTTTGTTGAAATAGTCCTTGAATTTTCTTTTTTCCTTTTTCAAGAATTTATCCAATTCTTATGTTCTACGCAACACATGCTGTGATTCCCATCATTGCTGTCATTCCCCGTCATTGCTATCATTCATCATCATTGCTGTCATTCCCCATCATTGCTGTCATTCATCATCATTGCTGTCATTCCCATCATTGCTGTCACTCATCATCATTGCTGTCATTCCCATCATTGCTGTCATTCATCATCATTGCTGTCATTCCCATCATTGCTGTCATTCATCATCATTGCTGTGATTCCCATCATTGCTGTCATTCCCCGTCATTGCTATCATTCATCATCATTGCTGTCATTCCCATCATTGCTGTTACTCATCATCATTGCTGTGATTCCCATCATTGCTGTCATTCCTCGTCATTGCTGTCATTCATCATCATTGCTGTCATTCATCATCATTGCTGTGATTCCCATCATTGCTGTCATTCATCATCATTGCTGTCATTCATCATCATTGCTGTCATTCCCCATCATTGCTGTCATTCATCATCATTGCTGTCATTCCCCATCATTGCTGTCATTCATCATCATTGCTGTCATTCCCCATCATTGCTGTCATTCATCATCATTGCTGTCATTCCCCATCATTGCTGTCATTCCCCGTCATTGCTGTCATTCCCCATCATTGCTGTCATTCATCATCATTGCTGTCACTCATCATCATTGCTGTCATTCCCCATCATTGCTGTCATTCATCATCATTGCTGTCATTCATCATCATTGCTGTCATTCATCATCATTGCTGTCATTCATCATCATTGCTGTCATCCCCATCATTGCTGTCATTCCCTCCAATTATTTCAGACCTCCATTTGTGTTCCTCCCTTACTCCTCTGTAGCCTTTCTCAGTAAAACAGTCATCTGCATTTCTTTAAAAACGTGGTTCTCAAACTTCCTGATGCTGTGACCCTTTAGTACAGTTCCTCATGTTATGGTGACCACCAACCATAAAATTATTTTCTTTCATATTTCATATTTACTTCATAACTGCTAATGTTTGAATCATAATGTAAATATTTTAGGAGGCAGAGGTTTACCAAGGTGGTTGTGATCCACGGGTTGAGAACCACTACTTTAAAATGTGAATTCAACATGCCATTTCTCTGTTCAAAACCTCCCAGTCCTTTCCTGTCTTATTCCAGGTATTCCCTCAGATCATTCCAATTTCCTTCAAGTCCCCACACAGTCTGAGTCTCAGTGTGGTATCTTTTGACTTTCCCTCTTGCTTGTCCTGCTTCAGTCACCCTGCATCATTGTCAAGGTTTTCTATATAGACAGAACTACAAATACACTTGCTAGATCCACTAAGAATATTATGGATTCAGGGACTTTGAATTTATGGTTCTTTCTGTATGAAACACTTTTTCTTCAGTTAGTTTCATGGACAAGGCTTTTAGTGTTTATTAATACTCTGCTCAAATCTCTAATAGAGATACAAATTCTATTCGCAGTACATAAAATCATCTTTACCAACAATGGCCAACCCTGTCAATCTCACATCAGCACCAGCGCCAGCATTGGCACCAGTACTCCCACCAGTACTCCCACTGCTCCCTTTCACCCTTACTCTGCTGTATGAGTCTCTGCTTATCTTCATCTCTTCATCTCACTTTCTCACTTATTTGGTGGTCACCTTCCATCCTTGGAGTATAAGTTCTATTCCACTAAACCATTACATGTGAAAGTGGGCCTGGTAAGCAGCAGATATTCAAGGTTATATTGAAGGATTAAATATAGAAATGAAAGGGCAAGTTCTTTGTAGGTGGGGCCAAGTATCAAATTTTCTCTCTTCCCCAGCTCTTATGCATGTAGGATGCAACTAATCCATTATGTTGAACCCATGAATAGAAAATGATGTTGTCATTTTTTTGTGGCATCAGAGGTGGAGCCCTGGGCCTTGTACTTTCAGGAAAGTACTCCACCATTGAGCTACACCACAATCCTTGATGGTCTTTTTCTCTCAGTGTTGTTCATTGATTTCTTTTTCCTCTGTGATCTAATTTGTGTTTAGGAGTTGCTTTGAAGATAGGCCAGCCAAGGGAAAAAGCTAAGCTTTTTTTTTCTTTTTTTTTTTTTTTTAGTTTTTTTGAGACAGGGTTTCTCTGTGTAGCTTTGGAGCCTGTCCTGGAACTCACTTTGTAGCCCAGGCTGGCCTCAAACTTACAGAGATCTGCCTGCCTCTGCCTCCTAAGTACTGGGATTAAAGGTGTGAGCCACCACTGCATGGTAGAACATGCTTTTTATTTATTTATTTATTTTTGAGCTGAGGATCGAACCCAGGGCTGAGAGCTTGCAAGCTCTACCACTGAGCTAAATTCCCAACCCTTGCTTTTTTTTTTTTTTTTTTTTAAACACCATTGACTTCCTACATATTTTACTGCTATGGGTGAGCTAGGCTAAATTTTTTTGGCATTTACTAAAAGCCTTTCTGAATAGTTCCCACACATTCCAAATGGGAGGATGTTTACATAATTCTGTTCTCTTGCCTCAGAACTATGTCAGGACGAAGATTTCGAGAGGCAGTTAAAAAAGTAAGTTAAATATGAAACACAATGCCTGCACATTTGTACTTGAAGAGGAAAACATTCCCTATTGAATTAACCTTTCCTAAAATGACCAGTTTACATTTCTAGAAAATAGTGGTTAGAGATAAATATGAACTGTCAGTAAGGGAGTTATAACCAGGTTAAAGTATTCTATTGGCATTTACATTTAAACAACTAAAAATAGATAATTCTTGTCTGACATAAATAGTAAACTGTATCTAGAGGTTGCTTAGAACCACATGAACAGTCTAAATAAAACCATCACATCAGGGGAATTTTGATTTTTCCCTGGATTTTCTTCAGATTCAGGATGTATTGAGAATAGTTGCAAAATGATTTATTAATACAGGTCTTGTCTTGTTAGTTAGGTCTAATAACATCTGTTTGAAGTATGTAATATAAACTCAATTTTGTTTTGAGGTAATTACTTTTTTAATAATAAGAGTCTATTCTTGCTGATGTGATTATTAAGATTTTTTCAAAGAGCCACTGATTTGCCCAACTGAAATGGGGATTAGGTCTAATTTTCAAAGTACTCTTTGACATGCCTACCTTCTTTGGTGGTTTTGGTCATTGGGAAGATTTTTCTTAAGAGATTCAACTTGTGTAAACAACTCATAGCAATTTATGCGTTAAGTGGAGCTCGGACTTAAGAGGTATAAGTCTTTCCCTTCCCTCCTAGGAATTTGAATCTTATGGGATGAAGAATATGACTGTTGTTATTTCGGGTCTATGCAATGTTTACACACATTACATCACCACATATGAAGAATACCAGGTAAAGCAAAAATTCCTCATGGCTTTTTCATTACACTTTCTTTCTGGACTTCTTCAGCCATGTTTCTGAGAGGTGACTTGGTTTTAGGTGGGAATTCTAAGAGAATAAGCCAAAAATTATATTTGGTTTGGCATTCATCACTTCCAAGTATATGTCAGCATAATTGTCTCGTTGACTTCCATCTTCTCCTGAAGCTTGTTTTGTTAGGGACACTTGTGATAAACCTGGGTTACGACACACAAATAACTATGCATAATGCATCTGATGTCTTAAGCTTCTGTGGGACCTGCCATCTGCTATTTATTGAGTACACTAGCTATGTACTTTGCAAATGTAGCTGTACACAATCCTTGCAGTACATCCTAAAGTAGCATATTACTCTATGACATGATGCAAAATAAAACAAACAAACAAACAAAACCTGAAACTCTTAGAGTAGGAGTTGGTGACTACAATACTTTTTTCTATATAGTTCTGAAAGCAGCCCAGGTACTTTTAAAAAAGCACAGTAATTAGTTAAATATAATAATAGCCTGGAGTCCCACAATTAATGATTATGAATAGATCTTCTGCCATATCATGGCAGACCATACAGGAGCATAGACCCACCCCATAGCAAATATTTAGTGATATAAGAATTGGAATCTGCCCTGCTGTCCTCTGTTGACCTTGCTGAGGATTCTAGCTTCTAGAAATCTTATTTGTATTAGTCAGTTTCCCATCGTTATAACTGTCTGAGACAAAGCTTAGAAAGAGAAAGGGCTAATGTTGGCTTGCAGTTTTTAGAGGCTTCAGTCCATAACATTAGTATTATTGGTAATAATAATAGTATTATTGGGTAAAAGTTCTTAATTGGGGTTAGGAACAGTTGATTTTTTTTTTTTTTTTTTTTTTGCTATTTAGTGTTCCCTTCAACAAACACCAGTAGTTTCATTATTCATTCTATGTGTCCTTCTCATCTTGATCCCATTCATTTCTCCATTCCTTTGTATCTGACCTCTGCCTTTGCAACTTCCCCCCAAAAGTAAAGTGAAATAAAATTTAAGAGAAAAGAAAAAAGAGAAAAAAAAGAAAAAATTTCATCCTGGAAGCTGTCGTGTGTCACTTTGAGCTACACACTACACCCTTTAATTCATGTCTCTTTACTTTCAAGTGTTCATTGCAAAGAGTCATTAGTCTGGTTTGAGTCCTCTTGTTTCTACCACACCATAGATGCTGGGCCCTCACCAAGACTCCTCTTTGGTATCCTGTTATTGTCCTGTGTCATAGAGATCCTGTAGCTTTTGATCTGCAAGACCTGCTCCTTCATGTGCTCCAGCAGATTATAGATGAGGTGGATGCTGGGGTGGGCCAACTCATAGCCCTGGTTCTGGGCCTGGGTATTTGCAGGGTTGGTCAGCCTGCCAGTTCCTCCACATTCTCACCACCAGGGTGAGTGCTCAAGCACGGCCCTGACTATGCAGGGCATAGTTGACCCTATGCAGCAAGGAGCAAGGGGTGAGGCCAGTTCTCCTGCTTTCGTGTTTTTGGGGCTTGTTCACCCATACCTATACCACCAAGGCCAGTTCTACTGTGTTGCCCAGGTGAGGTATGGAGATCATTTTCCTGAGTGCTGCAGCTGGTGAGGAAAAGGGACAGCTCTTCTTCTCTGATGACCTCTGGGCCAGCTCTCCCAACTGCCACAGTTGTCAGGGGTGGGGCGGCATCCTTCCATGGCCATCACCACCACCTGGCAGACAAAGGAGCTAACTCCCCCCTCCTTACCAGCTGCAGGACTCAGGAAAGCAGGCCCTGCACCTTGCCTGGGTAGCATAGGGCTTAGTCTGCTAACTGGGGCGCAGTAAGCTGACCCTGAGAATGTAAGTTTGGGAGATCTGGCCCCAGTGATGTGAGTGTAGGTGAGCCAGCCCTGAGGGCATAAAAGCAG
The DNA here is from genome assembly GCF_903995425.1 of Onychomys torridus. Taxonomy (NCBI): domain Eukaryota; kingdom Metazoa; phylum Chordata; class Mammalia; order Rodentia; family Cricetidae; genus Onychomys; species Onychomys torridus. The sequence continues at coordinate 150,531,146 of NC_050443.1, read as the reverse complement.
GAGAACTGGCCCCACCCCTTGCTTCTTGTTGCATAGTGTCACCCTGTGAGAGCTCACCCTGGTGGTGAGGATGGGGGAAAGCTGGTGGGCTGACCAACCTTATAACTACTCAGCGTCCCCCCTCCCCCACTTTGTCACGCAGTTCTTACAGATCCTGAAATATCTTTTATTCTTTTTCTTATGTGAAAATTACAGGAGTTACTAGGTCTACCTTCATCATATTATCTGATAGGGTAAAAAAGAAGTACATGTCATTATTTGGTAAAATTGGTTACTGTAAGCTGATAAAGACATTCCCATCTAATTTGTTTTATATTTTCATTTCTAATTTGTTTCAAGTATTTTGTTTTATGCACTTAGAACTGTTATTCTGACAGGTGTTCCACAATAAATTTCCAAAGAAGTCCATGGCACAAGCAGAGTTGGGACACCCTGCTAGCCTGTTTCCTTGTCTAGGATTACGTTTTTGCAAAGTTTACTCTTGACTCATTTCTTTGACATGCACGATAGATATTTTGATAGTCATTTTCTGGAGACACAATAATGAAAAGACCCTGCTTCTCCCTTGATGTTCTATCAGAGATGGAGGAGAAAGCAGATGAAGATGAGAACTGGGGGCTGAAGAGATGGCTCCGTAGTTAGGAGCACTTAAGGGTGGAATACCCAGGTTTGGTTTCTAGCACTGACATGGATGTTCACAGTGTGTGTGTGTGCATGCACACACATACACAGAGACACACACACACACACATACACACACACACACACACACACACACACACACACACACACACACACACTAACCAATGAACTAACTAATTAAATATTTAAAACAAAAGATGAAGACCAGAAGACATTTGTCTGAGTTATTGACAACACATTTGGGTCAGTCAAGCAAATAAAAAATTAGGAATGTCTTCTATATAAAGCAGGCATGTGCACAAAAGTCCAGAGAGAAGACATAGCCCATTAATTGGTTATAATTGAGTCTGTGGAGTGTGATGGTAGTGATGGTGAGGTGAGGGCTAGAGTGGGAGGCAGGTGAGTGGAGGGAAGAATTCTTTGTGCAGCATAGTGGAGCATTGACTTGGTAAAGAAGGTTTTGGAGAGAGTTCTTTGATTCATCCTGTGATACCCTTAGAAACATTGTTGGGACGGCAGGGTGGGCATATGTAGAGACAGAATTGATTATACCCTAGAGTTAAGGTCCGAGTGAGAGATGAAGGGCCAGGTGGAAAGGAAAACAGAACACCTTGAGAAAGTTTTAAGCGGGTTTTAAGACACAATCTGCAGACTTACAGAATGTGGGAGGAGAGAGAAAGAGGGGGTCTAAGATGACTGGCAACTAATTGCCATAGATACTGGAAGGGTGGCATGCAGAATACTTCGGGAAAAGCTGCTGTTTCCAGGGTGATGAGGGCCCTGTGCACTGATGGTCCTGAGGTTCCTGTATGGTCACCCAAGTTGGGGAGCTCACAACGAGATGCTGAGATGCATTTGGCTCTATTTCATAGCTCTGTGATGATGTAGAAGTCCTGCCACAGAGGAGACCATTAGCAGGCAACTTATCTGGGAGTTATTAAATATGATCCTTTCTACTCTCATTTTCTTTCCTGATGTTCAGCCTAGGGGAGATCACTAATATTGCAAGAACTTACAATAGACACGGGCATGAGAGGTGGGAGTCTGTAACATCTTTCAGAGTAAAAGAAATGGTGGCCTAAATGGCATAAGGAGAAAGAACCCACTGCCTTTACAGGGATCAGACTCCGACATTTGCTTTAGCTGGTTAGTGGAAAACACTCACATTCTGTTTTTACAAAAAACTCTCAGTATTTGCTGGTATTGAATTATGTGTGTGGTCTGGACATCACTTTGCTGAAAATGCTACGCTTCTATAGATGGATTGATGTGTACAAAACTGTCTGTACCTCTTCTTGCTTTTTCTGCAGGCTCAGAGGTATGAGGCAGCATCTACAATTTATGGACCACACACTCTGTCAGCACACATCCAGCTCTTCAGAGACCTTGCTAAGGCAATTGCTACGGTAATCAAATCAAGTGTGTGTGTGTGTGTGTGTGTGTGTGTGTGTGTTCAGGAGAAAGAGGCATAGAATCAAGAAAGAAAGCTTAGATATATGTTATTTAACAAATTTTATATTATATGCTGTTTTTCTTAGGAAAGAAAACTGCAACAGTTGGTATCACTAAGAAAATAATTCAAAGTTTACTGACAGTAAAACTCAATGTTTTATTACTATCATTTAGTGGTGGCAGTCTTTACATATATATATATATTTTTTTTTTCTCCATGTTTTTAGATGGATAACACTTCTTGAAGGTAGTAAGTGGCCATCTGTACTATAACTATAGCCAGTGTTCACTTTCCAGATTCTCTCCTGCCATTCAGAGAGTTGAGTAGACCACACAGTTACAGAATGTTTGAGATGCTCATTTTCTTCATTATAACATCTCTGAAATTGAGGTACATCTTCCAATCAGAGGAATCTTACCCTTATAACTAGTAGCATTTTAAATTTCTTGGTGGTTCAAAGTAGTATAAATTCTTGTGATGAATGGAGGCTTAGGTTTGTTGAACTCTAGTATTGCCTTGGCAAATAATGTGTGTTTGTGAAATGTGTACACTTAATTTAAAGTTCCTTAGCATGGAAAAGCCCCTCTAGGATACACTTATTTATAAAGCTGCTGTTGTGGTACAGATAATTAATTGATGAGTGAAACAAAGACCTTAAAGTAATAAACAGATGTGTATATAATACATGTAAGCTTTATAATTATATTACTTTCCCCATAATAGCCTTATAATAGTAAAAGCTGTGAAGTTGAGGCATAGTAAGTACAATAAACCCTTTAAAGAAAGAGTGTGAATGTACTGGATTGAAACAGATGAGACCTACATGCTGTAGACCAACAATGACAATTTCATACACCTCTGCCTTGAGCTGTCTATTGTATTTGAAATTTTAATACAATCTGGGCACTTGAACATACTTTGCTTACTGATTTTTTTTCAAATCATAGTGTCCCTCTGTGTTTTAGACTTAGTCCTTTTTTCTTTTTTATTTATTTTTTCCTTTGTTTTTTTATTTTATAATTTAATTTAATTTTACATATCAGCCATAGATTCCCCTGTCCTCCTCCTCCCCCCTCCCCTGCCTTTCCCCCATTTAATTTAGTGAACACTTGGTTCTTGGTCTACATTATGGTCACTTGTTTTTAGATTGATGATGTGATCTTGAAAACTAACTGAGTATATTTAATCCTGTCTTATTGTTTGCAGAGTAAGAGTGATAATACATCTTCCCCACACCATGTGCTGCTATAAAAACTAATAATCCAATGTAAGGGCTAAAGAACAATAAATATACATCAAGGGCTATTGAACAATGAGATTATTTTTGATGCTTCCATTAAAGTTGGTGAGCATTATGGAAAATGTTATGTCAGTCAGGATATAGGCTAATCTTAAATTTTAAATAAAGATATATTTATTATATTATTTAGCACAGATTTGGGACCAGGAGAGAATCTTAGTAGTGATTTTGGGTAAAAGATTACCCACAGTTTGAACCAAGCATATTGGTCTTTGCCTGTAACCCTGGCACTCAGATTACTAGGGTAGATGAATCATGAGTTCAGGACAGCCTGGGCTACGGAGCAAGTTCTAGGTAAGCCCAAGTTGCATTGATAAGGCCCACTTAAAAAAAACACTACCAACCAACCAACCAACCAACCAACCAACCAACCAACCAAACAGATAAACAAACAACCAACCAACCAAAGTAACATCTTAGAAGCAGAGAAATAGCTCATGCTGCAAGCATGATGATCCAAGGTCGATCTTCAGCAACTGAACAGAAAAGCTGGGCACTACACTGTGTGCTTGTAATCCCTGTACTGGGCAGATAGAAACAGGAGGATCCCTAGGCTTGTTTACAAGCTATTCAGGTAAATCAATGAGAGACATTTGTCACAATAATCGAGGTACGTGGTACCTGAATAGGAATGACATTTGGTGTTGACCTCTGACATACATGCACATACATACCAGAATATATATAAACACATTCTTGAGACTCAATATTGAAAATTTTAAGCATAACTACAGTATCCTTCATGAAGTTATACTGTGTGCTACATACCTACCATGAACCACACAATGAAGACAATGGCTGCCCAGAATCTAACTATTATAGTATGCTTCTGTGTTTGCTTTCTGATCTCTGAATTATACCAGCCAGGCAAGCAAAGCAATTGCCTTCAACAAAAACTTTTAACAAAAACTAATGAACATTTAGGCTCTCATGTTAGCAAGGGTGCCTCACATTTTGCTCAATATTGTTAGCTTTCTGGAGTGCCTGTGTGTAGACGTGTGTGAACCTCCTTTAATGAGGATGTTTCTTAGGATGAATGGGGAAAGGAAATCTCACTTACTGTCCATTGTGCATGTCTTTAACAAATGCTCTCTGTTTCAGGACACAGTAGCCAACATGAGCAGTGGCCCGGAGCCTCCATTCTTCACAAACCTGATAGCTACGCTTATCCCTAATATTGCGGATAGAGCACCAATAGGCAGACATTTTGGGGAAGTTCTGCAGCCAGCAAAACCTGAATACAGAGTGGTAAGACTCACAGGAAAGTTCCCAAGTGCTTTAGGAATTTGCTTCTGGAGGTGAAAGGAAAGATGTTATTGACATCATCACCTGCTTCTAGTGGTACCACATTGTTGCTTCAGCAATGATGATGTTGACAGTACCACAGGCTAGCTTCAGCAGTAATGTTGACAGTACCACAGGCTAGCTTCAGCAATGATGATGTTGACACTACCACAGGCTAGCTTCAGCAATGATGATGCTGACAGTACCACAGGCTAGCTTCAGCAATGGTGTATTGACAGTACCACAGGCTAGCTTCAACAATGGTGATGTTGACATCCATTTCCATCTCTACAGAGGTTCTGCAAAAGAAAGGGGGAATGGAAAACACTGCTTTCCCACCCTGGTAGTTAACTACAACCCCCCTGAATTTCTAAAATGCAAATTATTCTTTTTATTAAATAGATGGTCAAAGAACTGTGCACAGGAGTTGGGCCAGGTTGTCTTTTAGATCAAGGGATGGAAAAGTGCACAGACATGAACCAGGATCCACACCACTACATTTTATGTTGATTTTGTGTTCTGCATTCTTGCTGGAAAATGTATTAATTTTGAAAGGTTCTTTTTTTGTATGAATTCCTTAGGGAGTTCTACACTTGTTGCATAATCAGCAAATGAAATAACTTTACTTATTCATTCCTAGATTCCTTTTTCCTAGTGAAGCATGACTAAGCTTCATAGTCATGCTTCATTAATTACTGAATGTTCTAGAATGCAGTGTTAGTTCTCATTGCTGTCATAAAGCAGCTGAGAAAGCAATTGAAGACAGCCATGTCAGTGTTCTCACCACTCTGACAGCACATCTGATGAGAACAGCCCAGTGATGGAAGGGTGTGTTTTTGGCTCACATGTGGAGGATGCCATCCACCATGGTGGGAAAGCCACGGCAGCAGGCGTGTGACACAGCTGTTCACACTGCCTCCATAGTCACAACAGAGAGGCAAATGCTGGTGTTCTACTCACTTTTTTCCTGTTTATTCAATCTCATCTTCTAGTCCATGGGATAGTTGCCACTCACATTAGGGTGAGTCTTCCATTGCCAATTAACCCTCTCGGGAACATCTTCATAGAGACCACAGATGTATGTTTCCTGGGTGACTCTAATCTTACTGAGTTGGTGGTGAGAGTTCAGCATTACAGCTGTGGAGAGGGTTTAGTTTGGTTCATGGTTTTGGAGGTTTCAATCTGTCCCTTGGCTCATTGCCCTAGGCATATGTATGGTGAGGTAGAGCATCATGAAGGAAAGGGGTAGCAGGGGAAATCTTCCCACCTCACAGTGTCTGGGAAGTATTGAGAAACACAGAGATTGGCCAGGGACAAGATACAGCCTTCAAAAGCGTGCTCCAAGTGACCTGCTTTCTCAGCCAGGTCCCACCCCTTAATAACCCATTCAATATAAGTTCATAGTGGATAAAAGTGGATAAACCCATTGGTGCCATTAGTAGCCTCATATTCCCATCATCTCTCAACAGTTACAATCCCTGGAATCCCAACCTTCAATTCAGTAACCACTGTGGGAGGGAGGACACATCATATTTATAGCACAACAACTCTGGATTAGGATTTGTGAAACTTGGTCACCATCCATGGCTTGTTTCTGATCTTAGAAGACAAGTATTCAGAGTTCCCCTACTTATTTATTTATTTATTTATTTATTTATTTATTTATTTATTTATTCATTCGTGTGTGTGTGTGTGTGTGTGTGTGTGTGTGTCTGTGTGTCTGTGTGAGTGTATGCTATATGTGTGTGGGTACCCATAGAGTATTCAGAGTTCCCTTATTTATTTATTTATTTATTTATTTATTTATTCATTCATTCATTCATTCGTGTGTCTCTGTGTGTGTGTGTGTGTGTGTGTGTGTGTGTGTGTGTGTGTGTGTCTGTGTGTCTGTGTGAGTGTATGCTATATGTGTGTGGGTACCCATAGATAACAGAAGTGGGTGATGACATCATGGAGCTAGAGTTATAGGTGGCCGTGAGCCATCAAACGTGAGTTCTCTGTAAGAGTAGGAATTGCTCTTAACTGCACACTCTCTGTACCCCCTTTAACATGACATTTGTCAGCATGTTAGGAGACAACAACCTGATTCAGGTCAAGACAGTATTCATTCATACTTAGTATGCGGGAAGACTTTCCTGGCAGTAAATGTGGGATTTATTATTTTTTTTTTTGTGAGTGCTTTTCTGTGTTACTGAAGTGACCATGTGGTTTTCTTTAGTTCAGTCTATTAATATGCTATACCATATTAACTAGTTTTCAGATATTAAAGCCTCCTGCTACTTGTGACTAATCTATGTTCTATCTGCTTTGCTGGCAGACTGTTCTGGAGTTTTAGACCCATGCCCTGGAGAACTGTTTTTTTTTTTTGTTTGTTTGTTTGTTTGTTTCTGGTGTCAAGGTTATAAAGAATGAGTAGGGAGGTGTTTGTTCCTCTTGTGTTTTCTGGAAAATTATACAAAGGATATGAACCAGGATTCTTTGACTATTATTCACTCAGATCTAGCTGCAACTTCTTTTAATTAAAGTTTTTAGTTTGCATAAAGAATAATGAGTTTCATCAGGTCATTTTCATACATGTTATCTTAGTTAGAGTTTCTATTGCTGTGATAAAACACCCTGGCCCAAAGCAAGTTGGGGACGAAAGGGTTTATTTCATCTTATAGCTTGACACCCATCATCCAGGGAAGCTAGAGCCAGAGCCTGAGGCAGGAATTGATGCAGAGGACATGAAGGAGTGCTGCTTACTTGTTTACTCCTCCTGATTTGCTCAGATTTTCTTCTACTCCAGGACCGCCTGGCCAGGGTGGCACAGACAGTGAGCTAGGCCCCATGTAGATCAGTAATCAAGAAAATGCCCCCACAGACTTGCCTACAGGCCAGTCCTATGTAGGCATTTTCTTGGTTAAGTTTCCTTTTCCCCAGATGGCCCTAGCTTGCATCAAGTTGAGAAAAACTAGCCATCCCACAATAGTATTTGGCTCACAGTTGCTTCTCTGCTTGGCTTTCCCTGGATCCCCTCCTGCTGGTCCCCTTATTCTCACTAAAAAAACCCTGTCTGTTTTTATCTCCTATGTATATACATTTAAATCCAGAGAAAACAGGCCATGTTTATCAATCCCATTACCCTCGCCTCACCTCTGCCCCTGCTTTAGGCATATTCCTTACCCCAACATAGTCCTTTATCTACTTTATACATGTTATATATTTATGCATATTCATCTTCTTTTAATAATAATATTTTTAAGAATAATAGTAATTTTATGTTGTTTTTGGTTAACATACAAAGAAATGGATTTCATTTTTATATTTTCACTATACATACATACATACATACATACATATATGTATACACACACACACACACACACACACATATATATGTATGTATTGTTCTTTTTCCACTTCCCTCCCTTAAGTCTCCTCAAACTTGCTTTTTCTGGTAAGAGCTGGGATAAATCACGACCCTTGGCTTGTCTTGCTGATCTCCTGTTAGAGCTTGTAGACTTCCTCATTAGGCTAATGTATCTCTGCTAAGTGCTTTGGGAATCATATTCCAATGTCCAACCACAGTCTCAATCCCAACCAAGCTGATGCAACGAAATATTCATGAGATGAAACACCCGAGCTGGGGCTGGAGTGAAGAACACAAGCTTGTGAGGCCTGTAATTAGACAGAGTTTAGACAAACATGGAGCCTGGTGATGAGGATTTTTGTCTATTTCTGTGTTGTACAAATTGGGTTTTTTAATATTTTTGTTAGCATCCAAAGAAATCGAGAGAAAGAGGTCTGAAGGGAGGGCGGAAGTGGGAACAAGGGAGGGTAATAGAATATACATTTCATCAAAGCAGAAGCGGGACTATTTTGGAAGAAGAAGTGGTCAGCAATAGGAGGAGACGGGGCGCAGGGAATTGTGGGAGTGAACAGAAACAAACATATACTTATCACAATGTCACAAAGAAACCTAGCTCATTATCTATTTTAACAGAGTTTTTTCTACTTTCATATCACAGTGTCATATATGTATTTACATGTGAGGCACAGAGTGCAGTATTTGTCTTGCCTTTTTTTTTGTTTTAACTCAGTGATCACCAGTTCTATTACATTTCCCTCTAATTTAATTATCCTTCATACAATTCTATTGTGCTACATTTTCTTTACCTATTTATCTGTTAATGAACGTGTTGGATGGTTTCCTATCTCAGCTCTTGTCCATAGTCCTATAATAAACATAGATGTGCAAATATTTTTCTGGTATGCTGTGCTGGCTAGTTTCTGTCACACTGACCCAAACTGGAGTCACCCAGAAAGAGGAAACCAAAACTGAGGAATTTCCCTCCAAAGACTGGTCCATGGGTGTATCCGTGGAGGCATTTTCTAGATTAATGATTGATGTGGAGGGAGCCCACTGAGGGTAGTGACACATCTGAGCAAGCGTATATGAAAGCAGGCTGAGCAAACCATGGGGAGCAAGCATGACTCCTCCATGGCCTCTGCTTCAGTTCCAGACTTCAGGTTGCTACTTTGAGTTTCTGCTCTGAATTGCCTCAATGATGTACTGTGAAGCAGAGGTAGAGGCCTAATAAGCTCTTGCTTTCCCAGGTAGTGTTTGATCAGTGTTTTACCACAGCAACAGAGAAGCAAATTGGGACATATGCTGACTTGGAATCCTTCAGGTGTATGTCCAGGGTGGTAAATCTGGATCATCTCAGAGTTCTAGCTCTAGTCTTTGAGTGGCTTCAGTACTGACTTACATACTGGCTGCCTAAGTGTAGATCTATAACACCAGGTGAGAAGGGTTTCTCTGTCCCCCATCCTTGCCAGCAGTGGGTGTTGCTGGTTTGGTTGATGTTAGCCAAGTCCAACAGGCATGAGATAAAAATCTCAATGTTGTCTTCAACTGCATGTCTCTAACAGCTAATCATGTTGAGAACTTGAAGACAATATCAATAGGACACTTATCTTTTTCCTTTCAGAATGTTCTGTTCCATTCATTAGCTCATTTATTGATTAGATTATTTGCTTTTGGGATTTAATTTCTGGAATCCCTTTATAGAGTCTAGGTAGGAGTACATGATTAGATCTTGTGATGACTAGAGTTAACTGTCAAACTTGAAAGAATGTAGAGTCACCTGGGAGATGGGCCTCTGTGTATGCCTGCAGAAAATTATCTTGATTACATTAATTGATGTTGGAAGATCCAGCTTTTCTTTCTCTGACTTTAACATATTTATTTATCTATTTTTCAGCCTTAAAAATGTATGTTAGGAGAGGCTGCTATGGTATAATCCTTAGTAAAATTTACCATTGAGGTATATAGTTTTGAAAGGGTTTTTTTTTTTTTTTTGGTTTTTCGAGACAGGGTTTCTCCGTAGCTTTGGAGCCTGTCCTGGACTAGCTCTGTAGACCAGGCTGGCCTCGAACTCAGAGATCCTCCTGCCTCTGCCTCCCGAGTGCTGGGATTATAGGCGCCCGGCTGAAAGTTTTTTTTAAATTAATTAAATTTGTTATTTGGCTGTTTCATACAGGCATAGAATGCATCCTGATTACTCATTTCCCATCCTTTCTTACCTCTTTTCCACTCATTTTGTTAATGCTCCCTCTTTCCTACAGGTCCTTTCTTATGTGCTTGTCTTTTTGTCTTGTTTTATGTCACACTGGGTTTAATCTGCACCATCTGCATGGAATTAGACAACGGAACCTCTTGGGCAGGTACACATCTGAAGATAGCGACTGCTCATCACCCAGAATCCATAAGTAGCCACTGGTGTAGTAGGGATGGGTGGAGCCACACGAGAATCTGCCCTTTTCTTGACTGACTTTTGACAGGTCCAGTCTTGTGCGGGGCCAGTGCCGCTGCTGTGAGTCCATGATTGCAGTGTCGTGCCTGACCGGTAGAGAGCGTTTCACAGCCCTCTTCCCTATCTTCTGGCTTTCACATTCTTTCTACACATTTTTTTTTTTCTTTCAATATTCCCCGAATGGTATAAATGTTCTTTTCAGGGCTGAGAACTCAACCAGCTTTTTTTTTTTTTTTGGTTTTTCGAGACAGGGTTTCTCTGTGTATCTTTGTGCCTCTCCTGGAACTCGCTTTGGCGGTGGTGGCGCACGCCTTTAATCCCAGCACTCGGGGGGCAGAGGCAGGCGGATCTCTGTGAGTTCGAGGCCAGCCTGGTCTCAACCAGCTCTTTTATTCTCAGCACTTTGAGCAGGCAAGAATCTGCATTCACGGCTCTTCATGGTGTAGAGAGGCTTCCCTGACTAAAGCTAAGAGAAGCATTTGTCTATGTCTACATCAGTGTTGAGAAAGCAGTTTGACACAATGCAAATCTTAGTTGTCAGCAGGACCATTTTTGGAAAGGAGATCCAGGTCTGTATAAAATGGAGGAATCTAGGGGTTGAAGCAATGGCTCCGTAGTTAAGAGTGTGCACTCCTCTTCCAGGGGATATGAGTTTGGTTCCCAGCACCCATGTCAGCTGGCTTGTAGCCACTTGTTACTCCAATTCTAGAGGTATCTGAGACACCTGGCCTCAGCAAGCACCCATACTCGTGCAAACACACACACACACACACACACACACAATTAAAAATGAAATAAATCTTTATGAAAATATAGAAAGTGAACTCAATGTTGCCTCAACTTGTACCTTTAAACTGTGAGCCAGAACAAGTCCTTTCTCCCATAGGTTGCTCCTGTCAGAGTATTTTATCACAGGGATAGGAGAAGAAACTAAGACAGGTATATAGTGGGCAAAGATTTGGGGCATCTCGTAGATACTTCTTCACTCTCTTGATGGCTTCTTTTGCTGTACAGAAGAAATATTCTAATTTCATGCAATGCCATTTGTTAGTTCCTGTCTTATTTCCTTTGCTTAGAGATCATTGCTGAGGCTGTCTTTTCTCCAATGTTTTGACACCTTTGTCAATGACTCAGTAGCTATAACTGTGTGGGCTCACTTCTGATGTCTCTGTGGTCTATATGACTATTGTTTCATGATAGGGTTCTATGATATAATTTGAAGTCATTTTAATGTGTTATTACATTTAAAAGTATAACTCTGGGGCTGGAGAGATGGCTCAGAGGTTAAGAGCACTGACTGCTCTTCCAGAGGTCCCGAGTTCAATTCCCAGCAACCACATGGTGGCTCACAACCATCTGTAATGAGATCTGGTGCCGTCTTCTGGTGTGCAGACATACATACGAACAGAACACAGTATACATAATAAAGAAATACATCTTTTAAAAAAATATAGCTCTGGATCTTTATTTATATCTGAATCTTCCAAAATAAAATTCTTTGGTCCCAATTCCCAACAAACATAGAAGGGGATCACGTAATTAAATAGAGCAGAATGTATACAGAAATGTATATGGAATGTATATGCCTAGGATTCTAGAATGTATAGTAGATAATGCTTCAAATCTTTATACAGCAAAGAGGCTTGTATTAGATTTAATTAAGTGCCATTTCTATTCCCAGGGAGAAGTGGTTGAAGTTATATTTGTAGGTGCTAACCCAAAGAATTCAGCAGAAAACCAGGTGAGCATCATTGTCTTTCAAATTTAAATTCACTTTTCAAGTTTCTCTTCACTTTACAGGAGAATCTCACATATCCAAAAATATATTAGGCTTTTTCCGTACTTTATTTTGGAAGGTGGGAAAATGTTCAATGGGTACGGCTGGTGTGGAATTGAATGTGGAACACAGCACACAGGAAGATTCATAGTCACAGTCTGTAGGGCCGTACTGCTTCTCCAGAAGTTACAGATTCAGAGACATTCCCACTTACACATTTAAAGTTAGAACTTACTAAGTTTATTAACATATTGAAAGGGCCAAACTAGAGCAGTGATTTCCTCTACTTTCGGGGACCTTCCTGCACTGCTACTCTAGACCCTGTCTCTTCTGTTTTAGAGTGATCATGCACTGGTACGTGCCCTAAGAGTTCTGTTCCATGTGCCTTATGTTAGTTTACATTGGCCATTTTTCTGTTGACATAATAGAATGTTTAACTTGGAAAAAATGACACAAAAAATATATGCCTGATGTAAAAACAATAGAACATGGTGGTGCCTCTCTTCCAAACAAATCTGTTTCTTAGATTTGATTATTGTTAATAATTTGTTGCAAAATATGTCCTATGTTTTGTTTTTGATATATGTGATAAACCACAGTTATACAACATGTCTAGAAATTAAGTGACTGCAGTCTTTTGCAATTTCCTTAGAATAATCTTGTATCCAAATAAACAATAACAATGCAGGTTCTGACTATAAACATCTTACCAAACTAGATTTAGTGGCTACAGTTGTAATCCCAGAACTTGGGAAGTGGAGGCTAGGTAACCAAGGGTTGGATGCCAGCCTGTCCTATAGCGCAAGGTTTTGTCTAAAACACTAAGGAAACTGGTTGGTAAAGTGACTGAGTTTGTAAAGAGGCTAGTTACCAATCCCGAGGACCCTGAGTTCAGTCCCAGGAACCAACAAGGAGAAAGGAGAGAAATGGCTCCCTCAAGCTGTCCTCTGACTTCAACATGTGTGTTGTGGCATGCATACACCCCTCACAGTACATGCTCAATAACATCAATGAACAACATTTAAAAAATACTAAACAAAATAAAAGAAGGTAAAAAGCACTACCACAAACTCCCAACAAAATTTGAAAACAATTTTGGAGGAAAGTGGACCTATAAAAGTGGTTTTTAGGTCACTTTTCTACCCTGACTATGGATGCAGCCATTATATTGAGTCCTAGGATCCAAAATCTCTTATAATCCAAAACACCTTCCTCCCAAACAACAGTGTCTTTTCTCTCTATTCAAATGCCATTACTCGATGCTAGAACTGTGGCAATATGATACCATCACAGTAAGTTTTGGGAGAAATGTTCTAATGTTTAGACAGTCTGTGGTCAAGCTCCATTAGAACATCTGCATGTTCATCACATTACTTTCTGAAGATATCAAAATGCTGTATCATGCCTGACATCCATACAGTACTCATATCACCACTGCTGTAAGAACAGAATGCTCACAACATCCTAATGAGATTTCTCAGAACTCTCTGAAATCATGCAAAACAATTTCTAGTGCTCTTTACTACCTGCATCATATCATAATTATCCCTAATTGCTGAGCAATTGTTGTCTCCAAGTATTAAGCTAGATGCTTTATATATGCTGCTACATGCATTTAATTTAATCCTCACTACTATCCAGTAGCTTGTTTGTATTATCCTTACTTTGTATATAAGTAAACTAGGTAGGAAAGAGATTAATTTTTAATAAATATATACCTGTAAGAGATTATGGTAGAGAAGTAGGGAAAAGGTTTTGTCCTGATAGTTTGGGGATGTAGACGTTTTCCAACCAGTATTCTAGATCTAGTTATTAGGGACCATCATACCTCCTACTCCATCTAAGGCCCCCACAATGCCACAATGTCCTCAGTGTGCAGATAAAACTCTACTTACTAGTCATTGTGGTTATGAGCACTTCCTTATTAAATGTCATGTGTCATTTGAATAATTAAAGAATTGTTTTAAACAATGACATGACCAAAATATAAATAAGTAATCCACTTATTAAAGTTATCTGGAGACTTGTAAATGGCAGGTGTAAAGGGTTGGGAAGTGTAAAGATGAAGTACACACAACTCCTATTCGTGTGTGTGTGTGTGTGTGTGTGTGTGTGTGTGTGTGTGTGTTCATGGAGATGTGGACATGTATGTGCTGTGGGTGCATTCAAATGGAGGCCAAAGACCAACATTATCTTCCTCATTGGCTCTCTACCTTTTTTTTTTTTTTTTTTTTTTTTTGAGACAGTGCTTCTCACTGAACTTGGAGCCAATGAGCTTCAGGAGTCTGTCTCCATCCTCCCAGTCCTGGGACTATAGGCACATCTACCATGCACATGTGAGTTCTGGTCATCTGAACTTGGGTCCTCACACTTCTACAGCAAGCACTTTGCTGACTGACCCATCTCCACAGCCCCTAAGCCCTATCTTTAATGGAGGCAGTGTAAAAGTTTTGATGGTAATGGAGATTTATGGCTTTTTTTATTTAATAGCTTGTCATATCATTCAAATCTTTGCTTTATTTGAAGCTGGATTCTCGGTCTGAAACAACTTGCTCTATGGTAGCTATCGTCCAGTGTAGAAATACATTTTTCTTATGATATGGTGTCTAGGTATATATTATTACACTGTAGAAGTGTCTTTAGCACCCCAGGACAGGGACAATTTATGCTTTTTTTTTTAAACCTTTGACTTAGGAAAGCATGGTAATTAATAATTCAGTTACCTGGAGACAGACAGACAGAGGGGGGCATCCCATTTTCTCTCCTCAATTATGTGGTGACTAGAGAAGCTTGTACTCTTGATCTTGACTTATGTCTTTTTAAAATTTCATTTCATTTAAAATTTTCAAATTTGCTGTGAATGCCATAATTATGCTTCTTTCAAATTCTTAAACTTTTGTGCTTTAAAAAAAGGGATAAACTATTATTCTGAAGACACTGCATAAAGAGATGTGCCTAGGAATTTGGGTAAAATACTAATGCATGTGTACAGTAGGCATTGGTGGGTTGGTGTGTAGTGAGGAGAGCCAAAGCAGATTGAGTCTCTCTGTGACTGTGTTGTGCTTGATAAGTGGTGTTAATTGTGTTTCAGACCCATGAAACCTTCCTCACTGTGGAGAAATATGAGGAGTCTATAGCCGACTGGCAGATAATGTATAATGATGCCTCCTGGGAGACAAGGTAAACATGTCTATTGATTATTTGTCTGTGAAGTCTTGAAAACAGTTGCTTCATAATAAAAGGACAAACTAAAAGACTTCTTAATACAGGACATGATATTAATGATACCAAATTTTCAAGGCTCCTTCTGGCCACAATTAATTGATTTATTAGGCTCCATTTCGACTCTATTGACTGAAAGCAGCATAGTGTCGGCCTCTTTAGGATTAGGTACAATGAGATGTTGGCTGACATCTTTGACTTTTATTTTAGTGTTGTTGGGGGTAGAATCTAGAGTCTGGTACATACTAGGAAAGTGCTGTATCCCTGAGCTATGGCCCCCTCCAGCTTCCATCAACTTTGTTTTTCCCATGGTCACAGGAATTCTTTGAAAAACTAGTTGGCCTTCTTGTAAATTGGTTGACAAATGTACTAGGTGAAGGAGTTGACATGATTTGGTAGAGCTCATTGTAAAGGCCCTTCATCTGCTTGGTTAGGTCGATTCCTAGATATTTTATTTTCTTTGAGACTATTGTGAATGGGAGTATGTTTGCGATTTCCTTTTCAGTGTGTTTATTGTTGATGTATAAAAAAGCTATTGATTTTTTGTAAGCTGATTTGTATACTGTCACTTTGTTGAAATTGCTGATTGTTTCTGGTGAAATTTTTAGATCTCTTGTATGTAACATCACATCATCTGCAAAGATATTTGACTTCTTCTTTTCCTATTTGTATCTTTGTAATTTCTGTTTTGCCTTATCCAGTGAATGGTTAGAGCATAGTTTTGGAAAGGAATGGGAACAGTGGACAGCACTGTCTCATTCCTGATTTCAGTGGAATTGGTTCAAGTTTTTCTCCACTAAGGATGATGTTGGCTATGGATTTGTCATCTATAGCCTTTATTATGTTGAGGCATGTTCATCCAGTACTAATCTCTCCAGGACTTTTTATCATAAAGGCATGTTAATTTTTGTCAAAAACATTTTATGTATCTACTGAGATGACCATGTGATCTTTTTAAAGTTCATTTATGTGATTGATTACATTTATTGGCTTCTGCTATGTATGTTTAATCATTCCTGAATTTATCCTTGGGGATAAAGCCAACTTGATTGTGGTGGATAATCTTTTTGATATGTGTTCTATATTTGGTTTGTAAGTGTTTTATTGAGGATTTTAAGATCTGTCTTCTCCAGAGATATTGGCCTGTAGTTTTCACTGTTGAGTCTTTACCTGGTTTTGGTATTAGCGTGACACTGGAAATGCTCCTAATCTTCCTAAAGTGTTTGAGAGGGATTGGCTGTAGATCTTTGGAAGTCTTGGAGAATTCTGCTGTGAATCCATCTGTCCCTGAACTTTTTTTTTTTTTTAAGTTGGAAAACTTTTTATTTTTCTTTCAGTCTCTTCATTTGATTTGCATTTGTTTAAATTGTTGAGCTCTTTTTGGTTTAACTTTGGTGGGTTCACTGAATCTAGAAATTTTTCCATTTCTTTTACATTTTCTAACTTAATGGAATACAGATTTTTGAAGTATTCCCTTAGAATATTCTGAATTTCTTTGGTATCTATTGAAATGTTTTCCTGTTCATTTCTAATTCTGTTAGTTTTGGTCCTTCCTTCTTTCCCTCTCTCCCTCCCTCCCTCCCTCCCTCCCTCCCTCCCTTCCTTCCTTCCTTCCTTCCTTCCTTCCTTCCTTCTTCCTTCCTTTTTGGTTAGTTGGTCCAAGAATTTAATGATCTTGTTTATTGTCTCAATGAATCAGCTTTTAGATTTGATGATATTTTTGTGTATTCTTTGCTGTTGTTTCTATTTAATTAGTTTTAGCTCTGGTTTTTAATTATTTCTTGCCATCTAAATGGGTTTGAGTTTGTTCCTTTTTTTCCCCAAATGTTTGAGTTTCATCATTAAGTTATTTATTTGTGATCTTTCTGTTTTGCTTTTTTGAGACAGGATTCCTCTTTCTCTATGTAGTTCTGGCTTTCCTAAAACTCACTGTATACACAGGGACAGCCTCAAACTCACATAGATCCATGTTCCTCAACTGGGATTAAACCTTGCCTGATGCTGATTTTTTTAATGTAAACACTTTTAATGTGTCTTAGAGTTTTTGTTGTGTTGTGTTTGCATTTTTCATTAGTTCCAGATATTTAATTTTTTCTTCCTTCATTCCTTCTTTGACACATTCATAAATCAATAATAACTTGTTTAATCTCCACAAGTTTGTGTACTTACTAGAGATTTGTTGGTTATCTATTTTAAGTTTTATTGCTTTGTGGTTAGATAGGATATATGGAGACATTTCAGTTTTCATGAATTTGTTAAGATTTGTTTTGTGTTCCAGGATTTGGTTTGTTTTGGAGAAACTTCTATAGTCTGCTAAGTAGAATGTGTGTTTTTTGGTGTTTGGATGAAATAATCTGCAGATATTTGTTAGGTCAACTCGATGTGTGACATCATTTAATTTTGATGTTTTTCTGCTATTATTTTTGTCCAGGTGGCCTGTCACTGGGGACAGCAGTGTACTAAAATTATTGACTATGTGTTGGGTTGGTGTTAATCTATATCTTTAATTCCAATTGTATGATTTTTTTAAAAAAAATTGGGTAGACTAGAATTTGGCACACACACACACACACACACACACACACACACACACACAGGATTGTAATGTCTTCTTGGTTAATATTCCCTTGATTAGAATGAAGTATTTTCTTTGGATTAGTTTTAGTTCCCAGTCTATTTTGCCAGAGATCAGGAAATGCTTGCCTGCTTTCATATCCCATTTGCTTGTAAATGTTTTTTTTTTGTTTGTTTTTTGCATCTTAAAGATGGTGCTTATCTTTAAAGCTGAGTTTCTTGTAGACAACAAAAAGATAGATTTTTGTTTCTTAATCTGTTCAGCCATCCTGCATCTTGTGATTGGAAAGTTAGGGGCTTTAATACTTAAAGCTATCGTTGCATGGTTTGTGTTGATCATAGTCACTTGCTGCTTTTTGGTGATGGCACTCTTAATTGTACTTTGTGTATCAGTAACTATAGCTTCATTTGTTTTCCTCCTATAGTTGCTTGACTGTGGTTATTCCTCTCTTGAATTTAAAATATTGCTCCTGATATTCTGTTTAGGGTTGATATAGTGAACAGGAATTCTTTTGGCCTTTTTTTTTTTTTTTTTTTTTGGTTTTTTGAGACAGGGTTTCTCTGTGTACCTTTGCGCCTTTCCTGGAAGCCCAGGCTGGCCTTGAACTCACAGAGATCCACTTGGCTCTGCCTCCCGAGTGCTGGGATTAAAGGCGTGCACCACCACTGCCCAGCTGGCCTTTTTGTATCATGGATATTTTTTCTTTCTCCTTCAACTGTGGCATATAGATTTGCTGGGTACAGTAGTGTAGTTTGCTAGTCATGGCCTTTTAGAACTTGGAATGCATTGCTCCAAGCTCTTCTGGTTTTCAAAGTTTTCACTGAGAAATCAGGTGTTATATGGTGAATTTTCCTTTATATGTGATTTGTGTGTGTGTGTGTGTGTGTGTGTGTGTGTGTGTGTGTGTGTGTGATCTTTCAATATTCATCCTTTGTTCCTTATATTTAGTGTTTTAACTATGAATTTCTTTTCTGATCTTGTCTATTTGATGTTCTGAGTGCTTCTTGTATCTGAATGAGTGCATCTTTCCTTAGTTTTGGGAAGTTTTCTTTTATTGTCTTGTTGAAGATCTGAAGATTAGTTCTATTCATTGACATGGATTCATTGCCTTCATCTATGCTTATAATTTGAAAATTTGTTCTTTTCCTGTTATTCCATATTTACTTCAAGCCCTTTCCTTTTTTATTTTTCTAATTTTTTTCACATTATTTGCTCATGTCGTCTAATTTCTTTACCCTAATAAATCCTGCTTGATTCATTCTACTAGTATGATTTTCCTTTGAGTTTTCTAGTTGGGTTATTGAGTTTTTTAAAACTCCATCTTCATTTCAGCTTGAGTTCTCTTCAATGTTTCTATCTCTTTATTGAATTCAGCTTTGCAGATGGAAGATTCTGTCCTGCAGCCACTCTCAAATAATCACTCAGAGGCTTAATATTAATTACAAATGCTCAGCCAATAGCTCAGGCTTGTTACTACCTAACTCTTACATTTTAATTAACCCACATTTCTTATCTATGCTTTGCCACATGGCTCATCACTTGTTACTTCATTTTTACATGTCCTGCTTCCTCAGCAGTTGGCTGACATTTCTTTTGACTCTGTCCTTCTTCTTCCCATCATTCTCCTTGTTTGGTTGTCCCACTTGTAGTTCTTGCCTGGCTACTAGTCAATCGGCTTTTTATTAACAATGAGAGTAGCACATTTTCACAGTGTAGAGGATTATTCCACAGCACAGCTTTCAAATCTTGGATTGTCTTTATCACTTCATTTTGCCTTATGCTTGTATTTTCTTGGGTATTACTCAGGCATTCATTTTATTTAAGCTAATTGGTTTGTTTCTTTGTGTGTTCTATAAAGTTCTTGAGTTTTTGGATAAGGCTTATGATTATTTTTCAAAAGTTGTGTCCTGTGGTTTATCCAGATAATAATCATTGGAGAACATTTTCATAGGATTGCTGGATTTTAGAGGAAGACAAATTGTTTTGTTCTTTTATGTTATATATATATGCCTGGGCATGTGGACTTCTTCAGGTGGTTTTATGTCTGATATGTACACAGCAGGCTGGGACAGAGCACAGGATGCATGAGTTGGGTGGATCTGGGAGTTGGCCTTGGTGGAGGTATGGTGAAGTCATGTAGCCGGAGTGGAGCTTGGACTGGTGCACATCCTTGCCAAAGCCTGTAGACTGGGGACAGATTGAATGCACTGACTGGATTGGGATGGGGCATTGGGTGTGGAACTCAGGGTAGGTCTAGGGACTGGGGAGGATGTTCAAAGAGTGGACTTACCAGTCAAGGTCCTGGTATAAGATGTACACTGCAGGCTGAGCCTGTAGGTCAAATGTTGTATGATCAAAATGAAGTCATCTGGTAGGGAGGAGACCTGGGTTGTTGTACAGGATGAAAATCATACATTTTAAAGAGCAATGTTGTATTTTTTTTTAAATTTGTTTGTTTGTTTTCTATTAACAGGTTTTATTGGCACAAGGGAATACTGGGTCTGAGCAATGCAACAATTGAATGGTATATTCCACATACTGCACAGCCTGGAACCTACAGAATAAGATATTTTGGACATAATCGGAAGCAAGAGCTTCTGAAGCCTACTGTTATACTTGCATTTGAAGGCATTTCTCCTCCTTTTGAAGTTCTAACTACTTAGTGAAAAGTTGGCAGATATTGAAAAATAGCTTTTCTCTGTGTACATTATAGAATGATTTCACACAAATGTGAGTTACCAGTTTGATTTTTGTAACTGTCCCTGTTTGAGGGACAGATAGTTTATTGCTAATGGGACACATATGTGTGTCTATGTGTTTGTATGATTATGAACATGCATGGAGAGAGAGAGAGAGAGAGAGAGAGAGAGAGAGAGAGAGAGAGAGAGAAAGAGAGAGAGAGAGAATAGTTATTAGTGGATGAGAGAATATGTATGAGAGAAGCCCTCTGGAAACCATGCACCTTGTGGTCTTCATCCTAAAGCATGATTTTACTTGAGGTTTTGTGATTGCTTAAGAGAGAATTCCCTTTAATATGAAATCTCAGAAATATATTGATAGTTTCTGAAGATATGTGAACAATGTTTAACCTATTTATTTATGGACTTATGAATGAGAACACTAGAGAACTTTCTGGAAGTCCTCTAGATTGATACTTGATTTTCCAGGGAGGAATAATGAAGTTTAATTCACTTTAGGTTAGAATAAGGTTATTATATATTTTCCTGTAGTTGCATTTACAAAGTATCATGTAACCTTACTACAAATATATGAACCCAGCTAAAATATAGCCAGAAAATTAGCATGCCAGTTTTTCCTGCATTCAAATGAGCTGAAGCCTTCCAATCAGCCACTTTGGGATGGGTCTGCCTGGCTCAGGGTTATTGTTCATTTTCATATCTTTTCTGGAATCCCTCCAGAGTCCAACTATGTGGAAGCCACTTTACAGTTCTTTGATTATGCCTTGTATTCCTCAAAGTGTCCTTATCCTGCTAGATCATGTCTATCCATCCAAACATTTACTCTAAATTTTAGATTTTACGTTTTCACCAATCAAATGTATCTCAAGCCACGAAGCTTTGCCTTGAATGTAGATTATAGAACAAAAATGTTGAGGCTGGAAGTGTAGTCATCAAAGGGGAAGCTTTAAATGCATTCATCTGTTCTCCTATCAGCTGCTCGCTCATGCATGGTTCCTTTGAACTATTGCACAGTTATTTAAAGGTACATATATAGCCAGTGTCGTACTCATTCCTGGGTCTTCACAGTTATTGACATCAGATTGAGATGATAGTGTAGATGAATCCTCTGAAGGACAAAATAGTCAACCAGAAATGTAAATTTTGGAGAGACATTTGAAAGTCATAAGTTTTCAGGTCATCTATTACATGTCTTCTGTACTGGGTGTTATGATCTGGGAGGAAAGAAGCCCAAAACAATTTTCAGATATTAATCTGAAAGTAATGTTTCAGAACATATGATACAGACAGTGTAATGAATGAGCTAGGACAATCTGACATGAATTGTCTGAAAGTACTAGTTGCATTTAAAATTACCTAAGTTAATTATCAGTAAAGTGAATCTCTGAATGCCAAGTCATATTATTGTAGGTATGTAAAGGAGGAAGCATTTTAGAAGAAAATCAATACTTACAATCATTTCAATACTAACCTCACTTTGAGAACAATGACGGTAAGGCAAACCTGCACTTTTCCCCTTTGGCTTACATACTTAAACATAGTAGTAGACTGAATCAAAAAAAGCCTGGAGCATGATTAAGTGACTTCATTTTCCAGACAGTGTTTCTATGGAGATTAACTGCTGAAGAATGAACTAATCAGGATTTTCAAGGGTTGTGTGAACTTCTATCCTCATAAGAACATCCTATTATGTATAAAGGTTCAAGGACTTAATACATTTTGAAAATAGTTTATCTCAAAATAAAAACCATATACAGTAGAACCCATGATGTATTTTAAAATGTATTTCTCATGGTCCAGAACAATACAAGGATGTTCCCTACCACCATTCTCCCCAATGAAGTTTTTCTCAAAAAGTCTGCTTAAGAGTCCCTTTTTATCATTGGTAACTATGTGACAATGGCCATTGCATCCCATATCTGTGTACCCAGCCCTGCATGGAAACAAACCACAGAAACATAGCTCCTCAGTAGACTTAATCTCTTCCAGATCATGTGCTTCTAGTTTTTGCAGTCTGTAAGAAAATAACCAGATCCCTGCATTAATCATAGTTACCCGGGCCTAAAGGAACCCACCAGGCAACTGGTCTGATCAGTTCACCTAAAGCCACAGATCCTGTTTTTGTCTCTGTTTGGAAATAGCTTCGTGGACCCAAAATGCATGGAGGAAGCTCTGGAAAAAGGATGTGGAAAGCAGTTGGGTTGGTGAGAGCACTGTTGTAGAGTCTGTTTGCCCAACTGTCTGTGCTTTACTTGCTGTGCCTTGCCTACTCTGATTTCAAGAATACTGTGATTCGTTCAGAATGCATAGAATATTTCCTTTTCCAGGTCTATATTTTTGATGCATAGTCTGTAAAAATTGTCAGTGTTCAAGAGAATATTTAATAATAAATTGAGAATTATACTTGAAAAAATGCTTGGGAGAAGTATTTTGTAATGAGAGGTAATGTGGACACTTTGAAGAAAGATGGAAGATGGCTGTGGTTCTGTTATTCAAGGTGAGGGTGGGTAGTGCAAATAACCTTCGTAGACAGATAGTCTCTCAAACTAAATGCATCCATCCCCAGTTCCCTCCCAACCTCTGAAGGTCTGATGCTGGTGAAGTATGTATAGCATGTTCTTTGTGAGCTTCTTGGACACCAAGAAGTTTTCTCGGCAGGTAGCTAGTTATAAATTTATAAGCTGATTCTGAACAGTAAGATCAAAATAAATTTACAGGTGAACATCCTTTTCTTTTGCACACAACTTTTTTTTTTTTTTTTTTGAGCTGAGGACTGAACCCAGGGCCTTGTGCTTGCTAGGCAAGCGCTCTACCACTGAGCTAAATCCCAAACCCATGAACATCCTTTTGCAACCTGCTGTCTTATGTTTCTCATCTAGTATAAGCAAGCCCATTGCCTTTCCCTGGAATTAAAATGTGCGTTTTATTCTTAAACAAAAATAACATCATTAGATGATTTCTTCATAACTTGAGTGTTTCAAAATGATGCCCATGGTTCCTGAGCATTCACTCTTACTTGCTTATTTAAACTGGCTTTTGGAATCTTTAACTGATAAAATTTCAGGGAAGGAAACAGATATTGTCCCACACAGAGTTAAGATGCACCCAGTTGTAAGTAACAAGGTATTTCTGATCAAGAGTAGTCCATACACTAAACAATCTCACATAGGACTAACTCTTGAGGTGACTGATTCAGGTATGTTCTATCTACTCAGTGACATCTTTGAGACTCTTTTCAGCATGTTGATATTAATTTTTTGACTTATCCTCACAGTCAAAAGATCGCTCTGTACAGTTGCATGAAGAAGTAAGGGGGAAGGAAGACTCCATTTAGGATCTTTATCTGGGAGGTGGGAACCAGTAAGAACACAAGAAGAACCCCCATTATATTTCCTTCTCCAGAACTGTGCCATTTGATTGATTATTCATGGCTGCAGGGAAGGTTTGGGAAGAGAATAGTTGTTGTTTTCTGCCCTGAGAAATGAGTGCAAGTCCTAACAGCAAGAATGAGAAGCTCCAGGAGTCCAGTTGGGGAGAGAGGAGGGATTCTATGAGCAAGTGCATCAAGATCATGATGCGGAAACCTGCAGAGACGACCAAACCAAGCTAGCGGGAACTCATGAAAGTTGGATCCAAGGCTGTGGCACCTGTGTGGGACTGGGCTGGGCCCTCTGCATGGCAAGACAGTTGTGTAGCTTGATCTGCTTGGGGGGGTCCTGGCACTAGGATCAGAATCCATCCCTGGTGCATGAGCAGGCTTTTTGGAGCCCACTACCTAGGGTGGGACACCTCTTGCAGGCTTGAGGCATGGGGAGGGGCTTAGACTTGCCTCTACTGGATGTGCCTCCTCATGGCAGGCCTTGCCTTCTTGTGGGGGTGGGGGTGGGAGGTAGGTTGGGAGGGGGAAGCTTGGGGGTGGGAGGAAGGAAAAGAGGGATCTTTGGTGTATAAAATGAATGGAAAATTTTTCTTAATAATAATAATAATAATAAAGAGATAGAGAGTACAACTTTTTAAAGTACATCAACAAGATGAATTATTTTGTAACTTTGGAGATTTACTTTTTGATCCAGGGTGAATGCCTGGCATTCATCTGTACATAGCTAATTTTAAAAATGATACTTCCATGTTTGAGGGAAGGAGACCTGTGACTTGGGGAAGTGGGCATAGCAAACCATGCATCAGCCCACTTTATTACTTTTCATATCTCAGTTATGGCCACACCTATAGCTTTCTACAATAAGTGGTCATATCTACAGTCCCAACTTATTTTCTCTTTGAAATAATGACTAAAGGGATAAATCCATGGAGTCTATTTAATGATCAAAGGAATTTATTTGGGGGTAAACACACAACCATGGGAGATTTATCATATGGTCCGGGAAAGCTGAGCTATGTCCCATGCTGAACAGCTTGGCCCAAGATCTCAACATCGAGAACCATGAGGCAGCTGAGAGGGGCTAGGTAGCTTACATGCATCCCAGATGGCCACGCCCACAGAGGCCAGTGCCTCAAGGTCATAGGCAGGTATAACAGCTACAGCTGCCTCACTAGGGGTGGTGCTTCAGGGAAGGGCTCAAATGACTAACCACTACAAATGGCAATGGGTGTTACCCTAGGAAATATATTTTAGGAAAGCCATCAGAACCATAATACTCAAGATAATTTGAAATTTGCTCTGGAAAAAAATGTGTGTATTTCTTTAGCAAGTTTGTATTGAGTACCTGTATACTTTGTGATTGACATTAAATCTTTAAGATAAAACACAATGAGGCCACACAGCTGTTCTCTTTATTAGTGAACTTAGAGTTTAAAGGATAAAGCAGGCAGGTGAACAGACACTTAGTGTACATTATGGCCTCCAATACTATAAAAGTTCATAGTACTAGAGATGACAGCTCTGTATAGCTTGGGGGATATTCTAGTAGGTTTCCTGGGAAATGACCTCTTGTTAAGACCTAAAGTATACAAAGAATTTAGCCAGAAGAGAAGGAACATTGTGGTTGTGGTTGTGCCTAGTCCCACTATTGTATAGGATGATTCTTTTCCATTCTTCCATTGAGAAGAGAATCATAATAGGCCTAGATGCTACTATGCTTTTGTAATCTTTCCTCAAAGCTGTGCTTTGATACTCTATGTTAGCATAGTCTGAATTAGAGTAAGGACAGAGTAGAGTCTGTTGGCATGATCACCAAGAGGTGATGGAATGGAGATGAAGAATTGGTACACTGTGTTGGGCATATAGATATTATGTGTGGGCAGGGGGACTGTTCCAGGTAGAAGAAATAGCAAGTATTTTATCAAGTCTATAATTAGGGTGTGAGAGGACATTGGTCAGAACTCTTAACACTGTTATTGTCTTCATAATAATAAATGGGTTTTTATTTGCATTTTCTCCTTCAAACTGTTTTCTTACAACATTGACTGTATTTGTCTTGTGCTCTAACAATAAAGCACATCTTTTATAACCAACAGCACTGACTTCAGTTTCCCTTGGTATTAGTACCACCTCATGCTTCTGTCTTTATGGATTATAACTCTGTCTCTATGTTTGAACTGAATTTATTAAGATTTCTCTTTTTCCTCCTATATACCTCATATTTCCAGACCTAGGATATCTTTTTTCATTTTTGCACCTATGAAGTATCATATCACATAGGCATTTAACCTGTACCTCCTGGGAAGATATCTTCCAGGTTATCTAGGCCTTACTAAAGGTTAGACAACACCCTTGGTGTCCCTGCCTGATAAGGTCACATATTAAATAGACCTATGATTCTGCAAAATTTCCCAGGTACTCCTTATCCTGAAATGTTCTTAAGACTTTCCAAAATACCTACTCCAGCCCAAAACTATAGAAATATAGTGTCTGTTAACCTTATTTGATGATGTCAGCTGACTTGGTACCATTTCCTCATGACACAACACCTCCCCTTCCCTACTTCCTCACAAGGACCTTAAAACAGTAAGTTCTCAACCTGTAAATTTTGGCTCTCTTGGAGCTGTGTATTAGATATCCTGCATATCAGATATTTACATTATGACCCATAACAGTAGCAAAATTACATCTGTGAAGTAGCAACAAAATAATTTTATGGTTGGGGGTTACCACAACACGGGGAATTGTATTAAAGAGTCACAGCATTAGGAAGGTTGAGGACCATTGCCTTAAAAACAACATGCTTTGTTTTCCTGGCTGGGCTGAAGCTTAACTTGAGTTTCCGCCCTTTGTTATCAGGGCTGCTGATAAACCTCTTACCTAAAGGATAATCCAAATCCAGGCCTCCCTTTAACTTCTCTCCCTGCTTTAAGCCTGACACTAGAACATCAAGTATAGACTGTGAATACTGCTGGCTGCCTTTTTAGAGGAGGCCCAGAGCTTTAGCTAACATTCCATAAATACTTACAGATACTAAAAATCTGAGTAATACATATAAATGTCAATGTATCTTGGCCTGTTTGATGCCCAGTACTTCTTTATCAGTTCCTCTTGAAGACTCACAGGTGTAACAGAACCTCATGGGACTGAGGGTGGCTTGTGTGTATAGGATGTAAATAGAAGTTGTGTGAAGTAGAAGAAAACACAGGCTTTACCCAACCTGATGTTGAATTGTGCCTGTGATCATGAGAAGGCTACTTCTTTGCTTGGTTTGTGAAATGGTGATAGTACCAGTGACTTTGATTTCTCAAACATTAAGGATGATGAGAGGATGTTCTGGGAAGTAACTGACTTGAATCTTAGTTCTATCACTGAATAGTGTCAGCCTTTGAATAACTTATTTTTAAAGACTTGTCTTGATTGTGTGTGTGTATTTGTGTGTGTGTGTGTGTGTGTGTGTGTGTGTGTGTGTGTGCATGTGTGTGTGTGTAGGGTAGGTGTCCAAAACATTAAGAAGAGGGAGCTAGAACCCCTTGATCTAGAGTTGTTTTTGGATTGAGGCAGTTGTAAGCTGCCTGGTATGGGTGCTGGGAGTGGAACTTGGTTCTATAGTACACATTCTTGGCTGCTGATCCATCTTTTGGGCCCCAGAATAGAGTAATTTCATAAAACCTCAGTCTCTTTATTTCAACTTTGTAATCTGTAAAAGAAGAACATTTATCTTATTTACCTTTTTAAGTTATGAAATTAAAATAAGAATAAGTTGTTGGCACCTTTGGTGTATCTTGAAGCTCAATTGATCTGACTGTTCATTTTGTTGGATGATGTGTATGATAATGTGCCTGGAAAATAGTAGAAACTAAAAAATCAAAATTCTTCCTCTGAGAGCCAAATCATAGTTGGCCTAGATGTTACTATGCTTTCCCAAATGTTTTTTCAAAGTTGTGTTTTGATACTCTGTGTTAGCATAGTCTGAAGGGCTGAAATAGAGTAAGAAAGGAGTAGAGCCTGTCAGTGTGGTCTAGACTTCCAGGTGATGGAATGTGGGATAAGAATCAGTACACTGATTTAGGAACGGCCCAGGAGGGTGTTGGTACAAAAATGTCTAGAATTAAAGCAGATGTGATAGATTGGTTGTCTGGAAAATGAAACTGGAAGGACAGGTGAGAAACAATGAAATTCTTGAAATGTAGTTTAGGGGATAATAAGTTAGAGAAAGTAACAGAGAGTGGATCCAGGACACCAACTGCAGTCTGGTTTAGGACATATGGCAGAATGTCCAGGTGGCAAATCTAGTACACACTGGGGAATATGGAGCAGGAAACTGGAGGGAAGCTAGGACAGACATGGGAGGTCACAGAAATGTCAACTTCAAGCTGATGGCTGGAGAAAAGGAGGCTGATGACTTTGCTAAAAGAAGGGTAAATAGGGAGGAAACAGAAGATTTGGAATGTAGGCCTTAGGAAAACAACCACATTTAGGAAAAAAAAGGATGAAAAATGGTCCAGACAATACTAAGAAGAAATGGGAAATGTAGGAGTATGGGAAGGAAGAATTTCAAGAAAATCCAGTCATCGGATGTCAAGAGATGGGAGTAGAGTAGGCCTTGGAAAATTTGCAGGGAATTGAGAAAGGATGCTGGGTGAATGGATATAGCAGAGATGTTGTGGTGGCTGCATCATGTCTGCTCATGAATTCTCCCATTGTGGCGCTTTTGGTTATTGGGAGAGAAAACATGGCATCTGGCAGTTGAGATAGCTATCTTCTAAATTCTGTTTAGAGGGATGAGATAAGCAATGTGTTCCCACATATGCTCACAGAAGGTATAGACATATAATGCACTGACCAGATCCCCTTCCTTACAGATGTAGAAATAACATGATGGCAAGAACTTGGGCAGCCATCAAGCCCAAAGATAGGAGCTTTGTATTAAAGACAACAGTAATACAGGAAATACTTGGGACCCTAATAGTTTGGAATTGTCAAACAATCTTTGGGTTGTTTAATTAAAAATGATGGGAAGAAAGTTTCCACAATAACATATTACCATTACAACAGCTGGAAGGTGAGTTTTGATTAATGTGCTTAGTAAAGTTCCAGAAAGGCCATTGTTTAGGTATTTTCCTCTCTGGCCAGGACGACACATATCAACTTATTTTTGTAAGTTGATAAATTAGAAGGGAAGATTTTTTACTAGCTGGTTTGTAGGAAATGATACTGTGCTAGCTAGTTGTATGCCAAGTTGATATAAACTAGAGTCATCTGAAAGGAGGGAGTCCCAAATGAGAAAATGTCTCTGTAGGATCAGGTGGAAGGCAAGCCTGTAGGGTGTTTTCTTAATTAGTTATTAATGAATGAGGACCCAGCCCATTATGAATGGTGCCATCTCTGAGCTGGTGGTCCTGGGTTCTCTAAGAAGGTGGGCTGAGCAAGCTACATGAAACAAGCCAGGAAGCAGCACTCTTCCATGGCCTCTGCATCAGCTCCTGCCTCCAGGTTCCTTCCCTGGTGGACTATACTATAGAAATGTAAGCCAAATAAACCCTTCCTTCCCCAAGTTGCTTTTGGTCTTGGTGTTTCATCATAGCAATAGTGACCTTAACTAGGACAGAAGTTGGTACCAGGATCATGGGGTATTGCTGTGACAGACCTTACTCTGTTGTTTTTGGGAGAATTGTGGAAGGACCTTGAAACTTTGGGCTAGTTCATTGAGTGTTAAGAGCTCAGTGGGCCGTTCTTTAGGAACTTGAAAGATAAGAATGTTGAGAGCAGTGTTGATAATGGAGGCCTGGCTTGTGAAGTTTCAGAGGGAAGCAAAGACTTCACCATATCTTCTATGTGAAGCATTTGTGGTGTCTGATGCTTCTGGGACTAAAGAAGCAGCTGTGATTGAGAAGAGACAAAAAACACTTGAGTAAAACCTTTGTTTTGCTGGGACAATGGATGGTGGTCAGCTGGGGCTGAAGAATCAGCTGTAGTTAAGGAAAGACCAGCATTGTTGAGATGAATGAAATCTTCTGGAAATGTTGAGTTAGCACACAGAAGCTGTGTTCCAGAGATGGCTATGAAGCCCAACTTGGGAGCGTAAGAGTCACCTAGATGGTATTAGTTTTGAAGGCATGAAGGGGTAATGGAGAGAAGATGAGGATTGGTACTGTGAGACAGGGCTGGAGTCCCTGGAGAGAGCCCAGTAGAGGCTATGGGTGAAAGTATAGCCCAGTTGCAGCAAGAGTACCCAGTATTTTGGTGATGCCAATGGCACCACTGCCAAGAATAGTAGCAGCCATGGAGTGGAGCCAGCCCGAACCAACCAGGAAGTGATCTGTGTTGGCAACAGCATGTGGAGCCAGGAAAAAGGACCAGGCCCTTTGGAAGAGGCCAGGAGATCATGAGTGTGTAGCTAGAGTTTTCCTGCCTGGCCCAGTCAAGACAAATCTCTCTTACCCGCCAGTCCCACAGTCGCTCAGACCCAACCAAGAAAGCACACAGAAACTTATATAGCTTATAAACTGTATGGCCGTGGCAGGCTGCTTGTTATCTACCTTTTCTATCTTAAATTAACCCATTTCTGTTAATCTATACTTTGCCACATGGCGTGTGGCTTACCAGTGTCTTTACATGTTGCTTCTCATGGCGGCGGCTGGCGGTGTCTCCCCCAGCCTTCTACTTCCCAGAATTCTCTTCTCTCTTGTCCCGCCTATACTTCCTGCCTGGCCACTGGCCAATCGAAACTTTATTTACACAGAGCGATATCCACAGCACTTCCCCTTTTCTTTTTTTTTTTTAAAGGAAGGTTTTAACTTTTACATAGTACAATTACATATAACAAAACAATTATCAAGCAAGAATTATAGTTACAATATTAAAGAAGATATCCTATCTATCTTATATTTGTGAGTCTAAAGTTTTATATCTAACTTATCTTGTATCATAACTGAGGAAATTATAACTATCTAGTCTTCAACCACATCAAAGACCTCAGAAGGATTTAATATTACCTGAGAACCGGGAGAAGGATGTAAGCATTTTTTGGGAGTCTTGTAGAGTAGACAGAGACAGCTGGCAGCCTGGACAGTCACCTAATGTTCCTTTGTAATGTTGGGGCATTTGTCTTCAGCCCACAGGGCTAGAGTCTCTCGGTTACTTCTCTCAGTGTCGTGTAGAATGTCTGGCAGTTTCCTCTGCGAAGCAGGAACCTGAAGGACCATTTTGTCAAGCAAAGTTTAGTGGTCACCTTTCTATGGGTCCTGCATGTCCAGTCGATCAAGCAGTCCAGGCAAGAACAATTTCTTGCCCAAATGGCTATTTTTGCCAAGGTGAAGATAAGATATGAAGTGTCTTCAATGCCCATCGTTGTCTCTGAAGTAAATTGGTGTTGCCAGGAGCAGACATGTCTCACTGTCCAGAAAGTCTAAATTTTAAAAATATTTTAAATGCCATATTCTGTAGACCTTTGAAGTGTTTGAAGATTATCTGTCTATCTGAAATATCTCTATGTATATGTAGAAGACTTAAGTAACATGGCTACGAGTATGATTATCATAGATGACCAGTTATTAATCTATTTTTAATTATCCATTACAATTTTAAATGAGCTATACAAACATAATACCTTAAACACGAGTAGAAATATATACATAGTATAACAAAATTAACTTTAAGTTTGTATCAATAGACTAAAATCTAAACCAATGTAAAACATTTTAAACAAGTTGTTGTTCTTTAGAAGTAAGTTCCTTCCTTAATCTACCCTTTTATCTTATTATATCTATATCATATCCTCTTTTCTTCTTTAAAAAGAGATTGCGTTTATAATCAATCTACTTTAAAGAAAAATATTGGTTTTTCTCTGTCCCACACCAGAGGGCTCTTTTGATTTGGGACACAAGAATCTCTTAACCTTTTTTTTTAGCAATATGTCTGGGTTTAGAGAAGGAGTGAGCCAATTTCATCTCCAAAGCCAGCTTGATAATTTTGGGAATGTGGGCGTAGTTTTTCTTACTACTTCCTGTTGGAAGGGGGCGCTGTATCTTATGGGGATACAAAGAAAATTTTAGGATTATGGAGTAGTCCATTAGGGTGAACCTCTGAGCCAGTTGCCTTGAAACCATTTGGATGTCGGATCATCTGGGCCATGGTGTCATTGGAGACCTTTCAGGTGGTCTTGGCTGATCAAACCTGATGTATCTTAATCTGGAACAAATCCACAGCCTCTGTCTTGACTGGGCCAGGCAGGAAAACTCTAGCTACACACTCATGATCTCCTGGCCTCTTCCAAAGGGCCTGGTCCTTTTTCCTGGCTCCACATGCTGTTGCCAACACAGATCACTTCCTGGTTGGTTCGGGCTGGCTCCACTCCATGGCTGCTACTATTCTTGGCAGTGGTGCCATTGGCATCACCAAAATACCTACCTTCCTTCCTTCCTTCCTTCCTTCCTTCCTTCCTTCCTCCCTCCCTCCCTCCTTCCCTCCCTCCCTGCCTCCCTTCCTCCCTCCCTTCCTCTCATCTTTCTTTTTTGTGTATATATGTGTGTGACATGCAGGCAGTGTGTATGCACATTCATGTGTGCAAGTGCTTGTCTGTGCACAGAGTTTGGAGCCAGAGGTTGACCTCAGGTGTCTTTCTGAAGTTCTCTTCACTTTAGTTCTTGAGGTATGGTCTCTCAATGAACTGGAATATGCTGATTCAGCCAGTCTTTCCAGAGACATTCTTTAGTGCTGGGATAACAGGTGAACTGCCTTACTTACCTGGATTTTACATGGATTCTGGGGATCTGAATTGTAGTCTTCATGCTGGCACAGCAGGCAATACCTTCATCATGTGAGCCAACATCAGCCCCTTATCTGTTTATTTGTTCAGTCATTTTTTAAAATACAAGATCTAAATCTAGCATTGAACTTACTATACAGCCAAGGAAGACCTTGAATCTACAAGCCTTCTATGACTACCACCCATAGGATTACATATGGGTACCATGATAGCACACCTGGTTTAAATTTTGAATATATATAGTTTACATTTTGATTGGATTTCATTTCTTTTGCAAACAAGGCTTTGATTGTAAATGTTGCTTATTTTCTATTTCACAAAGCCAGAGACACAACACAGTATCTCTTTTCTCACTTCAACTATGATTGACACTAGATTCAGGAAATGTCAGTCTGACCCATTCTCTGTAAACCATGGAGTCAGGCATTTCTCCAAAAATGGTCTCGCTCTGCCTCCTAGGAAAAGCAATTTAGGAACCACTGTTTGGACACAGGAGATGCCTAATGTATTTCTTTATGGTCTTGTCTATGGAGAGAACTTGTACTACATACTACAGAAAGAAAGAAATAGGAAGAGCATTTTGGCTTTCCAAATGCAGCTAAAATGAGAGGGGTTGATTTTAATTTCTCTGAATTTTATAATTGTATTAATTTTAAACTGGAAATCTTGGTCCCTTAAAACATTAACATTTTTGCTTATGGTATGCTTTGAAATTTTAAATTTTTATTGACCATGAATTGCTATGTTGGTTTTTGTCAACTGGACACAAACTAGATTGATCCTCAGTTGAGGTATTGCCCCTATCACACTGGCCCATGGGCATGTCAGCAGGGCATTTTCTTGATTGATGATTGATGTGAAAGAGTTCAGTCCACTCTTGGTGGTGGCATCTCTGGGCAAGTGGTCCTGAGTGCTATAAGAAAGCAAGCTGAGCTGGCAGAGGAAGGAAGCCACGAAGTAAAGCCCCATGGTCTCTGTTTCAGCACCTCCCAAGTGGAGCCTGTTCAAGTGTGAGCCAGCTAAACTCTTCCCTCCCCCAAGTTGCTTTTGGTTGGTATTTTATCACAAAAGAGAAGCTAACTAGGATGATGACCTTTTATTTCGCTGGGCTTGGGTTTAGAATAAAAGTAAGAAAAAAATTGTCTGCTTTTAAGTTCTAAACATGTTTTTTTTTTTTTAAATTTACCTTCCCCCCCCTTCTATTGCTTATAGAGTTTGATTGTTTGCTTTCAGAAATCCACTGATGGACAGTAGCCTGGAACTGCTCTCTAAAATAGACACTTTCTCCTGTAAGTTGTTGTTTGTCAGGGTATTTTATCACAGCAACAGAAATGAACCTAGAACAATGACATTGTTCTGTTTTGTAGTATGTGTGTGTGTGTGTGTGTGTGTTTACAGTATTTGTTAGGTATTAGTCACAATATTATATTCATGTTATAGAATATATTTCTTAAATGTCAAGCTCTGCTTCTTTTTCTATATTGTCTTAGATCTCAGGTGTGAGCAGGATCGGCTGATCTTATTTCATGATTTTCTGTTCTGAAACCATCTGGGCATGGTGACTTTCATTTGTTTTATTTTATTTCATTTTTTTTATTAATGAGAAAGATCTTTTGTGTTTTTTTTCTATTTCCACATAGATATTGGTTTATTTAGTCTTGCTGTCTCTGCTAATTTGTGAAGAAATTATTTTTCTAGACTGTTTCATTTAGGCTGCCATTTGTAATGGTAGGCTGTATACAGAATAGCATACTATATATCTTAGGTATTTCCCATTCTCTGTAATTTGTCAGTTATTTACATTGGCCACATCCTCTAGGTGGCCTGCTCTTTCCAGTGTGGATGCTGCTGTTTCCTCACTGTTCAGTTGAGTGTCCCCTGCTCAGAGGGCTCTTGCTTTACCCCAGAGTGGCTCCATCCCCTTTTGTACTTGTCTGCATTTCTTTCCTAGCAATGTTCCCTCATGATGTTGACCTATGGAATCTTCTACTATGTCAACCATTGCAGCCCAGTGCCTATACATGACCTGATTGGTAGCTATTTCTGACTAATAGCCTTTAAAAATGAATAAAACCTCAAGTCTTTGTTGCTCTGAGAACCAGATAGCAGGTTTCAGGAAAGGGGATACTGCTACAATTTCTGTTCCATCTTTGGTACTTTTCTGCAGGAAGCCTTTAAGTAGCAGTTACATGGCCTCTTCATAGTTCACCATAGTAAAGGCAGGTAAATCTCATGCCTAGGCCTTGATTTGTCTTTGAGGTTGAATTTGGTTTTCTAAACACAGAGTGTTCATTCAATGTGTCACCTGTCACAGTGGACTAGATTTATGAACAGGTGACACAGCATATCTCTAGAGGTACAAAATGTGTAAAAATAAGTCAGGATCCTAGAAAACATGGATGCTCAGCCAGCTGTCTGCCATGTGTGATAAATCTAGACAGAGGGCTCAGGGTAGCTCCCATGAAGTCTGGGTCTTTGGGCCCTAAACTCCAGTGTCTATGGCTCGCTCTGAATCAACTGCAGGGCCTCCTGTGTAGCTCTGACCTGAGGTTAGCCTGGTGTTTCTTAACCTTGAATGATGATTGGGATGAAAATTAAATGGAGAAGAAACAGTCTTCATGAGTATCATATTTCCTGATACATTCTCCCCATTAAGTATTGTTAAGTATATGGAAAGAAATTAGGCAACAATTCATTTGATTTAGTAATCTTCTGTAAGTATAAATAAATTAAAAAATATTAATGCACTAAAAAAACCCCACAAGCCAGAAAGAATCAAATAATAACCATTATTTAAAGGGATACATGAGTCTGTATTGCTAAAATTAAACTACCATTCCTAATTTGATTATGATTCTGGTTGTTCTTATGTATTTAGGGTCTGCTTCTCTGTGCTATAGTGGGTTGTGATAACTAACTTCCAATGATTATGCTTCCATTTGCACTATTGCAAAACTCACATTTAGCAGACATGGTGGCATCTATTGCTCTCTATCAGAATAACAGTTACATAAAAGCCTGTCTTGCTTCCTTTATTGACAGACAGTGATGCAGAAGAATAAGAGGAAATAAACACTTCCTTCCTCCAACCCGCCTTTGGATGTGGTCTTTATCACAGCAATGGAAACCCTAACTAAGACATAAACCACTTGCTTAGCTCTGAGTGGTTTTTAGCAACCCTGCATCTTGTCTAGGATTTACAAGCCTGTGAACTCTATGGCAGGTATTATAAATAGTTCTCACCTTTGATGGTTTTGTTGACCGGCATATAGTAGCTGCTTGCAGAAGTATATCAAAGGGTTTGAGGGATGGTGTTTGGGTCCGTGGAAAAATGGCTGTGATTGGAGAACACTGTTTCACATGGGCAAAGTCTGAGTGGCCAAACCATGGACTATGTTTGTCCTTCTCTATCCATGGCATTGTGTAAATAACCTCCTTTGTGAGATATGATTTTAATGGAACATGTATAAGGCTGGAAGGATAGCTCAGCCGTTAAAGGCTAGGCTCACAACCAAAAATATAAGATTCACTTTTCTAATATTAGAAAAATTTATACATAAATTTTTTGTTAAATTTTAATTTTTGGTTTTATCACTGTACAGTTGAAACAAAGACATATAAATATGAAAGCCATTTATTTCTGGTTTTTCAAATGAATAAATGGAATTTCCAGGAGGGGCAGAAAACCATACGTTGCACTGATCGACCAGTGTTTTTCTCCAACACAATAAAGAGCTTCCCTCTCAGTACACAGACACCCCTGCTCTGGAGCAAGGCTGGAGAAAAGAGGTCCGTCCATTCACGCTATGGTTGCTGCCTTTGCTCACTCTAACTCTCTATGTTGGATCTGCAGCGCCATCTACTGAGTCAGAAAGGAAGTGTACAGAGGCTTTGATACGTACATGGGGACGTTTTAG